>NW_028153453.1:0-182121 GCF_964106915.1 Podarcis gaigeae
TGTCGTTTGGCACCATTTTTGAGTGAATGGCCGAAAGTCAGATTTTTGATGAAATTGTGACCCCATGGCCTAAGGATTTTTTTCAAAAAAATCTTTTTCTGACGGTTAAGTTGTCGAGGGCTAATTTCTTTTCCTGAGATATAAAGCCTTCTGTTTCGACCGCCAAACCTCTCAGGGGAGCATTTGCAACCGTTTGGCACCATTTTAGAGTGAATGGCCGAAAGTCAGATTTTTGATGAAATTGTGACCCCGGGGCTTAGGGATCTTTTTAAAAAAAATCATTTTCTGTTGGTTAAGTTGTCGAAGGCTGATTTCTTTTCCTGAGATAAAAAGCCTTCTGTTTCGACCGCCAAACCTCTCAGGGGAGCATTTGCAACCGTTTGGCACCATTTTAGAGTGAATGGCCGAAAGTCAGATTTTTCATCAAATTGTGACCCCGGGGTTTGGGATTATTTCAAAAAAATCTTTTTCTGCCGGTTAAGTTGTCGAGGGCTGATTTCTTTTCCTGAGATAAAAAGCCTTCTGTTTCGACCGCCAAACCTCTCAGGGGAGCATTTGCAACCGTTTGGCACCATTTTTGAGTGAATGGCCGAAAGTCAGATTTTTGATGAAATTGTGACCCCCGGGGCTTAGGGATTTTTTTCAAAAAATCTTTTTCTGCCAGTTAAGTTGTCAAGGGCTAATTTCTTTTCCTGAGATAAAAAGCCTTTTGTTTGGACCGCCAAAGCTCACAGGGGAGCACTTGCAACCGTTTGGCACCATTTTTTAGTGAATGGCCAAAAGTCAGATTTTTGATGAAATTGTGACCCCAGGGCTTAGGGATTTTTTCAAAAGATTCTTTTTCTGCCAGTTAAGTTGTCGAGGGCTGATTTCTTTTCCTGTGATAAAAAGTCTTCTGTTTCGATCGCCAAACCTCTCAGGGGAGCATTCACTGTACAAAAAGGCGCCATGTTGGTAGCCTCAATCACAGAGCTTTTTCCAGTTTTTTCCATATCAAGTAGTGGGGCGGGGGGAAAGGCTTCTCAGTGTTTGTGTGTTTTTTAGTGGGTTTTTTTTGAAAATTTTTTTATTAAGAGTTTTGTTAATACAATAGAGAAAATACAGAATAAATAGATAATAGACGGGGGGGGGGGGGGGGAAGCAAACATAAAATTTAACATCTTGTAGTACCCATCTTTTCTTCATCCTTTGGACTTCCTCAAATCTCCCGCTCTTGCGTTCCACATTTATAAAACTTTAGCCAGCAACTTATCACCTTGTTTCAATTCTTATTATACACATTTCCAATGTTTTGTCCCTAACTTTGAATATTTTGGTCTAGGTCTTAAGACCTAATTTTGACACAATATTTATTCAAAATTTATTTTTCTCATAAAGTTCACTCATTCTCATAATCTTGTCAACTAACTTTATGGGCCCTGTTATTTTCAAATCTCTCATCCTTCTTAACACTCATATAATTTACAATGTTTTTGCAGATAGTCCTTAAATTTCTTCCAATCCTCTTCCACGTCCTGCTCTCCCAGGTCTCGGATTCTGCCAGTCATTTCTGCAAGTTCCATATAGTCCATCAGTTGCATCTGCCATTCTTCCAGCGTGGGCAAATCTTGAGATTTCCAATACTTAGCGACAAGTATCCTTGCTGCTGTTGTTGCATACATAAATAATGTTCGATCATTCTTTAACACACTCTGGTCAACAATGCCCAAAAGGAAGGCCTCTGGTTTCTAAATACCTTTTTCAGCTCATTATATATGATTTCCCAGAAGGCCTTAACCTTAGGGCAGGTCCACCAGAGGTGAAAGAACATTCCTTCAGTTTCCTTACATTTCCAACACTTATTGTCTGACAGGTGATATATTTTTGCTAGCTTGACTGGGGTCAAGTACCACCTGTATATCATTTTCATAGTATTTACTTTCACGGCATTACATGCCGTAAACTTCATACCGGTGATCCATAACTTTTCCAGTCAGCAAACATAATATTATACCCAATGTCCTGTGCCCAATTTATCATAGCTGATTTAACTGTTTCATCCTGTGTGTTCCACCTCAGCAGCAAGTTATACATTCTTGAAAGTAATTTAGTCTTAGGTTCTAACAGTTCTGTTTCCAATTTCGATTTTTCCACCTGGAATCCTAACTTTTTATCCAGTTTAAAAACCTCTTTAATCTGAGCATAGTGTAGCCAATCTCGCACTTTATCTTTTAGTCTCTCCAAACTCTGCAATCTCCAATTGTCTCCATCTCTTTCTAATATTTCCCAATACTTTGGCCATTTGACCTCCATATTGGGTCTTTTCACTGCTTTCGCTTCCATAGGTGATAACCACCTCGGGGTCTTATTTTCTAATAAGTCCTAATATTTTGTCCAGACATTGAACACTGCTTTCCTGACAATATGGTTCTTGAAGTTCTTATGGATCTTAACCTTGTCATACCACAAATATGCATGCCAACCAAAAGCATTATTAAATCCTCCCAAATCTAAGACATCAGCGTTTTCAAGAAGCAGCCAATCTTTCAGCCAGCAGAAAGCTGCTGATTCATAGTACAACCTTAAGTCTGGCAGGGCAAACCCCCCTCTTTCTTTAGCGTCAGTTAGTATTTTAAACTTAATTCTGGCTTTTTGCCCTGCCAGACAAATTTAGAGATATCTCTTTGCCACCTCCCGAAACACTGAATTTTGTCCACAATCTGTAAAGTCTGAAAAAGAAACAGCATCCTTGGCAATACATTCATTTTTATAGCAGCAATTCGACCCAACAAGGAAAGTTTCAATCTTGACCACCTTTCTAAGTCCCTCTTAATTTCTAGCCAACACTTTTCATAATTATCCTTAAATAGACTCAGATTTTTTGCTGTTATGTTCACCCCTAGGTATTTAACTTTTTTCACCACATTTAACTCTGTCTCTTTCTGAAACCTCTCTGACTCTGAAGTTGTCAAGTTTTTTTCCAGTACCTTAGTTTTTTGTTTGTTTAATTTAAATCCCGCCACCCGACCAAACTCTTGAATCACTTGTAATGCCCTTTTCGTACTGGACTCTGGCTCCTGTAGGGTCAAAACTAGGTCATCTTCAAAAGCTTTAAGTTTGTACTGTTTCGCTCCGACCTGAATTCCTTCCACCAACCGGTCCCCTCGAATCATATTTAGGAGCACCTCCAGGACCGAAATAAATAGGAGAGGGGAAATAGGGCAACCTTGTTGTGTTCCTTTTTCAATTTTAAACTCTTCTGTCACCACATTGTTAACTATCAATTTAGCCTTTTGATCTGAATAGATTGCATCAATCCATTTTCAAATCCCCGTCCCACTCCCATCCCTTCCAGGTTTGTATGTTGATCCCTGTTTACACTATTCTGTTAAAAAGTACACCAGAATTTAGTGGCGTTGGATATTTTGGGTCCCAAAATGTCCCCGCCAGCAGTGGCTGCATAAAATCCTTTAGTCAGATGTCCATGGTGATGTCCATGTGTAGAGTCGTCTCTTGTGTTGTTGGGAAAGCGTGTTTGTGATGACCAGCTTGTTCTCTTGACAGAACTCTATTAGCCTTTGCCCTGCTTCGTTTTGATCTCCAAGGCCCAACTTGCCAGTTGTTCCTTTTATCTCTTGCCTCCCTACTTTAGCATTCCAATCCCCTATAATGAGAAGAACATCCTTCTTTGGTGTCACTTCTATAAGGTGTGGTTAGTCTTCATAGAATTGGTCAATTTCAGTTTCTTCAGCACCAGTAGCTGGTGCATAAACTTGGATTACTGTGATGTTAAAAGGTCTGCCTTGAATTCGTATCAAGATCATTCTATCATTCTATTCTCTGTATAACTCCATACCATCCAACATTTCTCCCATGAACATAGGGACGTCCTAAGGAAAAGCAGGATAACATCAGAAACCAGGACAGCTTCAATAAATCTGAGACTGTCCCGGGAAAATTAGGGACAACTGGAAGGTTTGCAAAAGTGGGGAAGATCAAGGAACAAGAGAGAAGTCATGAGTGAAGGACAAGCCAAAGGAGAGGTTGAGGGAGGAGGCTTATTGAGTTGTTCTTGTTCTTGTTTTTATTGTGTATTTTGTGTTTTTTACCTTGCATTTTTAAGTTGTAAACCAACCTTAAATCTATGGATGAAGGGCAGTATATACAATTAATAAAATAGTAACAATACTATTTGTTACTATAGACAAGCATGCCATTGTTCAGGAAGGTCTACTCTATTAATAGGGGTATAAATAGTAAAGTAGTATAAGTAATAAAGTAGCAGTAGTAAAGTGGAAGTAAAGTGGTAGTAAAGCAATAGTAAACCAGTAGTGAAGTAGCAGTTAAGTAATGGTAAAACAATAGTAAAGTGGTGGAATAGTAGTAAAATAGCAGTAAAGTAGTAGTAACGCAGTAGTAAAATAGTAGTAAAATAGTAGTAAAATGGTAGTAAGGCAGTAGTGAAACAGCAGTAAGATAGTAGTAAAGTAGTAAAGCGGTAGTAAAATGGTCCAATAGTAAAGTGGTGGAATAGTAGCAAAATAACTTTAAAGTAGTAGTAAAGTTGTAGTAAAATTGTATTAAAGTAGTAGTAAAATGGTAGTAGAGTAGTAGTAAAGCAGTAGTAAAGTAGTAGTAAAGTAGTAGTAAAGTAGTAGTAAAATGGTAGTAAAGTAGTAGTAAAGTAGTAGTAAAGAAGGAATAAAGTAGTAGTAAAGCAGTAGTAAAGTGGTAGTAAAGTAGTAGTAAAGTGGTATTAAAGTTGTAGTAAAACAGTAGTAAGGGACGCTGGTGGCGCTGTGGGTTAAAGCCTCAATGCCTAGGACTTGCCGATCGAAAGGTCGGCGGTTCGAATCCCTGCGGCGGGGTGCGCTCCCGGTGCTCGGTCCCAGCGCCTGCCAACCTAGCAGTTCGAAAGCACCTCCGGGTTCAAGTAGATAAATAGGGACCGCTTACCAGCGGGAAGGTAAACGGCGTTTCCGTGTGCAG
Source organism: Podarcis gaigeae (assembly GCF_964106915.1). NCBI lineage: Eukaryota > Metazoa > Chordata > Lepidosauria > Squamata > Lacertidae > Podarcis > Podarcis gaigeae. Next base: position 4,969 of record NW_028153453.1, read on the forward strand.
CTCTGGCTCGCCAGATGCAGCTTTGTCACGCTGGCCACGTGAACCCGGAAGTGTCTCCGGACAGCGCTGGCCCCTGGCCTCTTAAGTGAGATGGGGGCACAACCCCAGAATCTGTCAAGACTGGCCCGTACGGGCAGGGGTACCTTTACCGTCACCTTTAAAACAGTAGTAAACAGTAGTAAGAATGACCTCAGAAGTGTTCGTTGTACAAAAAGGCGCCATGTTGGTAGCCTCAAGCACAGAGGTTTTTCCAATTGTTTCCATATATAGTAGTGGGGCGGGGGGAATGGGTTCTCAGTGTTTGTATGTTGATCCCTGTTTACACTATTATGTTAAAAAGTACACCAGAATTTACTGGCGTTGGATATTTTGGGTCCCAAAATGTCCCCGCCAGCAGTGGCTGCATTAATTCCTTTAGTCAGAACTAAGCGATGGGCATCACACTGTCGTGAGTCAGGAGCTGTGTGAGGAGCCAGTAGTCAAAATAAGGGATTTCAGTTAGATTATATCTTACCGGCCCAGTGGTTTTCCCTACTTTCTTCAGTAGGCACCATGTTTGAATGAATGGCAGAAAGGCAGATTTTTGATGAAATTGTGACCGGGGCTTAGTGATTTTTTCAAAAAAATCTTTTTCTGCCGGTTAAGTTGTCGAGGGCTGATTTCTTTTCCTGTGATAAAAAGCCTTCTGTTTCGACCGCCAAACCTCTCAGGGGAGCATTTGCAACCGTTTGGCACCATTTTTGAGTGAATGGCCGAAAGTCAGATTTTTTTATGAAATTGTGACCCTGGGGTATAGGGATTTTTTAAAAAAAAATAATTCTGCAGTTTAAGTTGTAGAGGGCTGATTTCTTTTCCGGTGATAAAAAGCCTTCTTTTTCGATCGCCAAACCTCTCAGGGGAGCATTTGCAACCGTTTGGCACCATTTTTGAGTGAATGGCCGAAAGTCAGATTTTTGATGAAATTGTGACCCCGGGGCTTACGGTTTTTTTCAAAAAAATCTTTTTGTGCCGGTTAAGTTGTCGAGGGCTGATTTCTTTTACTGAGATAAAAAGCCTTCTGTTTCGACCGCCAAACCTCTCAGGGGAGCATTTGCAACCGTTTGGCACCATTTTTGAGTGAATGGCCGAAAGTCAGATTTTTTTATGAAATTGTGACCCTGGGGTATAGGGATTTTTTTAAAAAAAATAATTCTGCAGTTTAAGTTGTAGAGGGCTGATTTCTTTTCCGGTGATAAAAAGCCTTCTTTTTCGATCGCCAAACCTCTCAGGGGAGCATTTGCAACCGTTTGGCACCATTTTTGAGTGAATGGCCGAAAGTCAGATTTTTGATGAAATTGTGACCCCGGGGCTTACGGTTTTTTTCAAAAAAATCTTTTTGTGCCGGTTAAGTTGTCGAGGGCTGATTTCTTTTACTGCGATAAAAAGCCTTCTGTTTCGACCGCCAAACCTCTCGGGGGAGCATTTGCAACCATTTGGCACCATTTTTGAGTGGTGGAATAGTAGTAAAATAGCTTTAAAGTAGTAGTAAAGTAGTAGTAAAATTATATCTTACCGGCCCAGTGGTTTTCCCTACTTTCTTCAGTAGGCACCATGTTTGAATGAATGGCAGAAAGCCAGATTTTTGATGAAATTGTAACCCCGGGCCTTAGGGATTTTTTCAAAAAAATCTTTTTCTGCCGGTTAAGTTGTCGAGGGCTGATTTCTTTTCCTGAGATAAAAAGCCTTCTGTTTCGACCGCCAAACCTCTCAGGGGAGCATTTGCAACCGTTTGGCACCATATTTGAGTTAATGGCCGAAAGTCAGATTTTTGATGAAATTATGACCCCGGGGCTTAGGTATTTTTTCAAAAAAATCTTTTTCTGCCTGTTAAGTTGTTGAGGGCTGATTTCTTTTACTGAGATAAAAAGCCTTCTGTTTCGACCGCCAAACCTCTCGGGGGAGCATTTGCAACCGTTTGGCACCATTTTTGAGTGGTGGAATAGTAGTAAAATAGCTTTAAAGTAGTAGTAAAATTATAGTAAAGTAGCAAAGTAGTAGTAAAATTATCATAAAACAGTAGCAAAGTAGTAGTAAAGCAGTAGTAAAATGGCAGTAAAGTAGTAGTAAATGGTAGTAAAGTAGTAGTAAAGTAGTAGTAAAATGGTAGTCAAGTAGTAGTAAAGCGGTAGTAAAGTAGTAGTAAAGTAGTAGTAAAACAGTATTAAAGTAGTAGTATAATGACCTCAGAAGTGTTCACTGTACAAAAAGGCGCCATGTTGGTAGCCTCAATCACAGAGCTTTTTCCAGTTGTTTCCATATCAAGTAGTGGGGCGGGGGGAAAGGCTTCTCAGTGTTTGTTTGTTTTTGTTTTGAAAATTTTTTTATTAAGAGTTTTGTTAATACAATAGAGAAAAGACAGAATAAATAGATAATAGACAGGGGGGGGAAAGCAAACATAAAATTTAACATCTTGTAGTACCCATCTTTTCTTCATCCTTTGGACTTCCTCAAATCTCCCGCTCTTGCGTTCCACATTTATAAAACTTTAGCCAGCAACTTATCACCTTGTTTCAATTCTTATTATACACATTTCCAATGTTTTGTCCCTAACTTTGAATATTTTTGTCTAGGTCTTAAGACCTAATTTTAACACAATATTTATTCAAAATTTATTTTTCTCATAAAGTTCACTCATTCTCATAATCTTGTCAACTAACTTTATGGGCCCTGTTATTTTCAAATCTCTCATCCTTCTTAACACTCATATAATTTACAATGTTTTTGCAGATAGTCCTTAAATTTCTTCCAATCCTCTTCCACGTCTTGCTCTCCCAGGTCTCGGATTCTGCCAGTCATTTCTGCAGGTTCCATATAGTCCATCAGTTGCATCTGCCATTCTTCCAGCGTGGGCAAATCTAGAGTTTTCCAATACTTCGCGACAAGTATCCTTGCTGCTGTTGTTGCATACATAAATAATGTTCGATCATTCTTTAACACCCTCTGGTCAAGAATGCCCCAAAGGAAGGCCTCTGGTTTCTTGGGAAAGGTATACCTAAATACCTTTTTCAGCTCATTATATATCATTTCCCAGAAGGCCTTAACCTTAGGGCAGGTCCACCAGAGGTGAAAGAACGTTCCTTCAGTTTCCTTACATTTCCAACACTTATTGTCTGACAGGTGATATATTTTTGCTAGCTTGACTGGGGTCAAGTACCACCTGTATATCATTTTCATAATATTTTCTTTCAAGGCATTACATGCCGTAAACTTCATACATGCCGTAAAGTCCATCACTTTTCCCAGTCAGCAAACATAATATTATACCCAATGTCCTGTGCCCACTTTATCATAGCTGATTTAACCGTTTCATCCTGTGTGTTCCACCTCAGCAGCAAGTTATACATTCTTGAAAGTAATTTAGTCTTAGGTTCTAACAGTTCTGTTTCCAATTTCGATTTTTCCACCTGGAATCCTAACTTTTTATCCAGTTTAAAAACCTCTTTAATCTGAGCATAGTGTAGCCAATCTCGCACTTTATCTTTTAGTCTCTCCAAACTCTGCAATCTCCAATTGTCTCCATCTCTTTCTAATATTTCCCAATACTTTGGCCATTTGACCTCCATATTGGGTCTTTTCACTGCTTTCGCTTCCATAGGTGATAACCACCTCGGGGTCTTATTTTCTAATATGTCCTAATATTTTGTCCAGACATTGAACACTGCTTTCCTGACAATATGGTTCTTGAAGTTCTTATGGATCTTAACCTTGTCATACCACAAATATGCATGCCAACCAAAAGCATTATTAAATCCTTCCAAATCTAAGACATCAGCGTTTTCAAGAAGCAGACAATCTTTCAGCCAGCAGAAAGCTGCTGATTCATAGTACAACCTTAAGTCTGGCAGGGCAAACCCCCCTCTTTCTTTAGCGTCAGTTAGTATTTTAAACTTAATTCTGGGCTTTTTGCCCTGCCAGACAAATTTAGAGATATCTCTTTGCCACCTCCCGAAACACTGAATTTTGTCCACAATCTGTAAAGTCTGAAAAAGAAACAGCATCCTTGGCAATACATTCATTTTTATAGCAGCAATTCGACCCAACAAGGAAAGTTTCAATCTTGACCAACTTTCTAAGTCCCTCTTAATTTCTAGCCAACACTTTTCATAATTATCCTTAAATAGACTCAGATTTTTTGCTGTTATGTTCACCCCTAGGTATTTAACTTTTTTCACGACATTTAACTCTGTCTCTTTCTGAAACCTCTCTGACTCTGAAGTTGTCAAGTTTTTTCCAGTACCTTAGTTTTTTGTTTCTTTAATTTAAATCCCGCCACCCAACCAAACTCTTGAATCACTTGTAATGCCCTTTTCTACTGGACTCTGGCTCCTGTAGGGTCAAAACTAGGTCATCTGCAACAGCTTTAAGTTTGTACTGTTTCGCTCCGACCTGAATTCCTTCCACCAACCGGTCCCCTCGAATCATATTTAGGAGCACCTCCAGGACCGAAATAAATAGGAGAGGGGAAATAGGGCAACCTTGTTGTGTTCCTTTTTCAATTTTAAACTCTTCTGTCACCACATTGTTAACTATCAGTTTAGCCTTTTGATCTGAATAGATTGCATCAATCCCATTTTCAAATCCCCGTCCCACTCCCATCCCTTCCAGGTTTGTATGTTGATCCCTGTTTACACTATTATGTTAAAAAGTACACCAGAATTTAGTGGCGTTGGATATTTTGGGTCCCAAAATGTCCCCGCCAGCAGTGGCTGCATAAAATCCTTTAGTCAGATGTCCATGGTGATGTCCATGTGTAGAGTCGTCTCTTGTGTTGTTGGAAAAGCGTGTTTATGATGACCAGCTTGTTCTCTTGACAGAACTCTATTAGCCTTTGCCCTGCTTCGTTTTGATCTCCAAGGCCAAACTTGCCAGTTGTTCCTTTTATCTCTTGCCTCCCTACTTTAGCATTCCAATCCCCTATAATGAGAAGAACATCCTTCTTTGGTGTCACTTCTATAAGGTGTTGTTAGTCTTCATAGAATTGGTCAATTTCAGTTTCTTCAGCACCAGTAGTTGGTGCATAAACTTGGATTACTGTGATATTAAAAGGTCTGCCTTGGATTCGTATCGAGATCATTCTATCATTCTATTCTATGTATAACTCCATCCCATCCAACATTTCTCCCATGAACATAGGGACGTCCTAAGGAAAAGCAGGATAACATCAGAAACAAGGACAGCTTCAATAAATCTGGGACTGTCCTGGGAAAATTAGGGACAACTGGAAGGTTTGCAAAAGTGGGGAAGTTAAGATCAAGGAACAAGAGAGAAGTCATGAGTGAAGGACAAGCCAAAGGAGAGGTTGAGGGAGGAGGCTTATTGGTTTGTTCTTGTTCTTGTTTTTATTGTGTATTTTGTGTTTTTTTCCTTGCATTTTTAAGTTGTAAACCAACCTTAAATCTCCGGATGAAGGGCAGTATATACAATTAATAAAATAGTAACAATACTATTTGTTACTGTAGACAAGCATGCCATTGTTCAGGAAGGTCTACACAATTAATAGGGGTATAAATAGTCAAGTAGTATAAAAGTAATAAAGTAGCAGTAGTAAAGTGGAAGTAAAGTGGTAGTAAAGCAATAGTAAACCAGTAGTGAAGTAGCAGTTAAGTAATGGTAAAACAATAGTAAAATGGTGGAATAGTAGTAAAATAGCAGTAAAGTAGTAGTAACGCAGTAATAAAATAGTAGTAAAATGGTAGTAAGGCAGTAGTGAAACAGCAGTAAGATAGTAGTAAAGCGGTAGTAAAATGGTCTAATAGTAAAGTGGTGGAATAATAGTAAAATAGCTCTAAAGTTGTAGTAAAGTTATACTAAAGTAGTAGTAAAATGATAGTAAAGTAGTAGTAAAATAGTAAAAAAAACCTAAAGTAGTAGTAAAGTAGTAGTAAAGTGGTAGTAAAGTAGTAGTAAAGTAGTAGTAAAGTGGTAGTAAAGTAGTAGTAAAGTAGTAGTAAAGCTGTAGTAAAGCTGTAGTAAAGCTGTAGTAAAGCAGTAGTAAAGCTGTAGTAAAGTAGTGGTAAAGCTGTAGTAAAGTAGTAGTAAAGCTATAGTAAAGCAGTAGTAAAGTTGTAGTAAAGTAGTAGTAAAGTAGTAGTAAAGCTGTAGTAAAGTGGTAGTAAAGTAGTAGTAAAGCAGTAGTAAGAATGACCTCAGAAGTTTTCGATGTACAAAAAGGCGCCATGTTGGTAGCCTCAATCACAGAGGTTTTTCCAATTGTTTCCATATAAAGTAGTGGGGCGGGGGGAATGGCTTCTCAGTGTTTGTATGTTGATCCCTGTTTACACTATTATGTTAAAAAGTACACCAGAATTTACTGGCGTTGGATATTTTGGGTCCCAAAATGTCTCCGCCAGCAGTGGCTGCATTAATTCCTTTAGTCAGAACTGAGCGATGGGCAACACACTGTCGTGAGTCAGGAGCTGTGTGAGGAGCCAGTAGTCAAAATAAGGGATATCAGTTAGATTTTATCTTACCGGCCCAGTGGTTTTTCCTACTTTCTTCAGTAGGAACAATTTTTAAGTGAATGGCCGAAAGTCAGATTTTTGATGAAATTGTGACCCACCCCGGGGCTTAGGGATTTTTTCAAAAGAATCTTTTTCTGCCGGTTAAGTTGCCGAGGGCTGATTTCTTTTACTGAGATAAAAAGCCTTCTGTTTCAACCGCCAAACCTCTCGGGGGAGCATTTGCAACCGTTTGGCACCATTTTTGAGTGAATGGCCGAAAGTCAGAACTTTGATGAAATTGTGACCCCGGGGCTTAGGGATTTTTTCAAAAGAATCTTTTTCTGCCGGTTAAGTTGTCGAGAGATGATTTCTTTTCTTGAGATAAAAAGACTTCTGTTTCGACCGCCAAACCTCTCAGGTTTGCAACCGTTTGGCACCATTTTAGAGTGGTGGAATAGTAGTAAAATAGCTTAAAAGTAGTAGTAAAGTAGTAGTAAAATTATAGTAAAGTAGCAAAGTAGTAGTAAAATTATCGTAAAACAGTAGTGAAGTAGTAGTAAAGCAGTAGTAAAATGGCAGAAAAGTAGTAGTGAAATGGTAGTCAAGTAGTAGTAAAGCAGTATTAAAGTAGTAGTAAGAATGACCTCAGAAGTGTTCACTGTACAAAAAGGCGCCATGTTGGTAGCCTCAATCACAGAGGTTTTTCCATTTGTTGCCATATCAAGTAGTGGGGCGGGGGGAAAGGCTTCTAAGTGTTTGTATGTTGATCCCTGTTTACACTATTATGTTAAAAAGTACACCAGAATTTAGTGGCGTTGGATATTTTGGGTCCCAAAATGTCCCCGCCAGCAGTGGCTGCATAAAATCCTTTAGTCAGAACTGAGCGATGGGCAACACACTGTCGTGAGTCAGGAGCTGTGTGAGGAGCCAGTAGTCAAAACTGAGGTGAGGACAAAAGCATACCCTCCAACATTTCTCCGAGGAAAATAGGGGTGCCCTGTTCTGAAACAACAATTTTACTACAGTGGTACCTCAGGTTAAGTACTTAATTCGTTCCGGAGGTCCGTTCTTAAACTGAAACTGTTCTTAACCTGAAGCACCACTTTAGCTAATGGGGCCTCCTGCTGTTGCCGCGCCGCCGGATCACGATTTCTGTTCTCATCCTGAAGCAAATTTCTTAACCTGAAGCACTATTTCTGGGTTAGCGAAGTCTGTAGCCTGAAGCATCTGTAAGCTGAAGCATCTGTAACCTGAAGCATATGTAACCCGAGGTACCACTGTATTTATACCACATCCATCTGCCTGGGTTGCTCTAGCCACTCTGGGCGGCTTCCAAAACATATAAAAAGGTAATAAAACAGTAAACATTAAAAAAACCTTCCCTATGTTGTTGTTGCTTAGTCGTTTAGTCGTGTACGACTCTTCGTGACCCCATGGACCAGAGCACGCCAGGCACCTCTGTCCTCTGCTGATTTCTTTTCCTTTGATAAAAAGCCTTCTGTTTCGACCGCCAAACCTCTCAGGGGAGCATTTGCAACCGTTTGGCACCATTTTTGAGTGAATGGCCGAAAGTCAGATTTTTGATGAAATTGTGACCCCGGGGCTTAGGTATTTTTTCAAAAAAATCTTTTTCTGCCGGTTAAGTTGTCGAGGGCTGAATTCTTTTACTGAGATAAAAAGCCTTCTGTTTCGACCGCCAAACCTCTCGGGGGAGCATTTGCAACCGTTTGGCACCATTTCTGAGTGGTGGAATAGTAGTAAAATAGCTTTAAAGTAGTAGTAAAGTAGTAGTAAAATTATAGTAAAGTAGCAAAGTAGTAGTAAAATTATCATAAAACAGTAGCAAAGTAGTAGTAAAGCAGTAGTAAAATGGCAGTAAAGTAGTAGTAAATGGTAGTAAAGTAGTAGTAAAGTAGTAGTAAAATGGTAGTCAACTAGTAGTAAAGCTGTAGTAAAGTAGTAGTAAAGTAGTAGTAAAACAGTATTAAAGTAGTAGTATAATGACCTCAGAAGTGTTCATTGTACACAAAGGCGCCATGTTGGTAGCCTCAATCACAGAGCTTTTTCCAGTTGTTTCCATATCAAGTAGTGGGGCGGTTGGAATGGCTTCTCAGTGTTTGTTTGTTTTTGTTTTGAAAATTTTTTTATTAAGAGTTTTGTTAATACAATAGAGAAAAGACAGAATAAATAGATAATAGACAGGGGAAAAAAAGCAAACATAAAATTTAACATCTTGTAGTACCCATCTTTTCTTCATCCTTTGGACTTCCTCAAATCTCCCGCTCTTGCGTTCCACATTTATAAAACTTTAGCCAGCAACTTATCACCTTGTTTCAATTCTTATTATACACATTTCCAATGTTTTGTCCCTAACTTTGAATATTTTTATCTAGGTCTTAAGACCTAATTTTAACACAATATTTATTCAAAATTTATTTTTCTCATAAAGTTCACTCATTCTCATAATCTTGTCAACTAACTTTATGGGCCCTGTTATTTTCAAATCTCTCATCCTTCTTAACACTCATATAATTTACAATGTTTTTGCAGATAGTCCTTAAATTTCTTCCAATCCTCTTCCACGTCTTGCTCTCCCAGGTCTCGGATTCTGCCAGTCATTTCTGCAGGTTCCATATAGTCCATCAGTTGCATCTGCCATTCTTCCAGCGTGGGCAAATCTAGAGTTTTCCAATACTTAGCGACAAGTATCCTTGCTGCTGTTGTTGCATACATAAATAATGTTCGATCATTCTTTAACACCCTCTGGTCAACAATGCCCAAAAGGAAGGCCTCTGGTTTCTTGGGAAAGGTATACCTAAATACCTTTTTCAGCTCATTATATATCATTTCCCAGAAGGCCTTAACCTTAGGGCAGGTCCACCAGAGGTGAAAGAACGTTCCTTCAGTTTCCTTACATTTCCAACACTTATTGTCTGACAGGTGATATATTTTTGCTAGCTTGACTGGGGTCAGGTACCACCTGTATATCATTTTCATAATATTTTCTTTCAAGGCATTACATGCCGTAAACTTCATACATGCCGTAAAGTCCATAACTTTTCCCAGTCAGCAAACATAATATTATACCCAATGTCCTGTGCCCACTTTATCATAGCTGATTTAACCGTTTCATCCTCTGTGTTCCACCTCAGCAGCAAGTTATACATTCTTGAAAGTAATTTAGTCTTAGGTTCTAACAGTTCTGTTTCCAATTTCGATTTTTCCACCTGGAATCCTAACTTTTTATCCAGTTTAAAAACCTCTTTGATCTGAGCATAGTGTAGCCAATCTCGCACTTTATCTTTTAGTCTCTCCAAACTCTGCAATCTCCAATTGTCTCCATCTCTTTCTAATTTTTCCCAATACTTTGGCCATTTGACCTCCATATTGGGTCTTTTCACTGCTTTCGTTTCCATAGGTGATAACCACCTCGGGGTCTTATTTTCTAATATGTCCTAATATTTTGTCCAGACATTGAACACTGCTTTCCTGACAATATGGTTCTTGAAGTTCTTATGGATCTTAACCTTGTCATACCACAAATATGCATGCCAACCAAAAGCATTATTAAATCCTTCCAAATCTAAGACATCAGCGTTTTCAAGAAGCAGCCAATCTTTCAGCCAGCAGAAAGCTGCTGATTCATAGTACAACCTTAAGTCTGGCAGGGCAAACCCCCCTCTTTCTTTAGCGTCAGTTAGTATTTTAAACTTAATTCTGGGCTTTTTTCCCTGCCAGACAAATTTAGAGATATCTCTTTGCCACCTCCCGAAACACTGAATTTTGTCCACAATCTGTAAAGTCTGAAAAAGAAACAGCATCCTTGGCAATACATTCATTTTTATAGCAGCAATTCGACCCAACAAGGAAAGTTTCAATCTTGACCAACTTTCTAAGTCCCTCTTAATTTCTAGCCAACACTTTTCATAATTATCCTTAAATAGACTCAGATTTTTTGCTGTTATGTTCACCCCTAGGTATTTAACTTTTTTCACCACATTTAACTCTGTCTCTTTCTGAAACCTCTCTGACTCTGAAGTTGTCAAGTTTTTTTCCAGTACCTTAGTTTTTTGTTTGTTTAATTTAAATCCCGCCACCCGACCAAACTCTTGAATCACTTGTAATGCCCTTTTCGTACTGGACTCTGGCTCCTGTAGGGTCAAAACTAGGTCATCTGCAAAAGCTTTAAGTTTGTACTGTTTCGCTCCGACCTGAATTCCTTCCACCAACCGGTCCCCTCGAATCATATTTAGGAGCACCTCCAGGACCGAAATAAATAGGAGAGGGGAAATAGGGCAACCTTGTTGTGTTCCTTTTTCAATTTTAAACTCTTCTGTCACCACATTGTTAACTATCAATTTAGCCTTTTGATCTGAATAGATTGCATCAATCCCATTTTCAAATCCCCGTCCCACTCCCATCCCTTCGAGGTTTGTATGTTGATCCCTGTTTACACTATTATGTTAAAAAGTACACCAGAATTTAGTGGCGTTGGATATTTTGGGTCCCAAAATGTCCCCGCCAGCAGTGGCTGCATAAAATCCTTTAGTCAGATGTCCATGGTGATGTCCATGTGTAGAGTCGTCTCTTGTGTTGTTGGAAAAGCGTGTTTATGATGACCAGCTTGTTCTCTTGACAGAACTCTATTAGCCTTTGCCCTGCTTCGTTTTGATCTCCAAGGCCCAACTTGCCAGTTGTTCCTTTTATCTCTTGCCTCCCTACTTTAGCATTCCAATCCCCTATAATGAGAAGAACATCCTTCTTTGGTGTCACTTCTATAAGGTGTTGTTAGTCTTCATAGAATTGGTCAATTTCAGTTTCTTCAGCACCAGTAGTTGGTGCATAAACTTGGATTACTGTGATGTTAAAAGGTCTGCCTTGGATTCGTATCGAGATCATTCTATTCTATGTATAACTCCATCCCATCCAACATTTCTCCCATGAACATAGGGACGTCCTAAGGAAAAGCAGGATAACATCAGAAACCAGGACAGCTTCAATAAATCTGGGACTGTCCCGGGAAAATTAGGGACAACTGGAAAGTTTGCAAAACTGGGGAAGTTAAGATCAAGGAACAAGAGAGAAGTCATGAGTGAAGGACAAGCCAAAGGAGAGGTTGAGGGAGGAGGCTTATTGGTTTGTTCTTGTTCTTGTTTTCATTGTGTATTTTGTGTTTTTTACCTTGCATTTTTAAGTTGTAAACCAACCTTAAATCTACGGATGAAGGGCCGTATATAGAATTAATAAAATAGTAACAATACTATTTGATACTATAGACAAGCATGCCATTGTTCAGGAAGGTCTACTCAATTAATAGGGGTATAAATAGTCAAGTAGTATAAAAGTAATAAAGAAGCAGTAGTAAAGTGGAAGTAAAGTGGTAGTAAAGCAATAGTAAACCAGTAGTGAAGTAGCAGTTAAGTAATGGTAAAACAATAGTAAAGTGGTGGAATAGTAGTAAAATAGCAGTAAAGTAGTAGTAACACAGTAATAAAATAGTAGTAAAATGGTAGTAAGGCAGTAGTGAAACAGCAGTAAGATAGTAGTAAAGTAGTAGTAAAGCGGTAGTAAAATGGTCCAATAGTAAAGTGGTGGAATAATAGTAAAATAGCTCTAAAGTTGTAGTAAAGTTGTAGTAAAGTTGTACTAAAGTAGTAGTAAAATGATAGTAAAGTAGTAGTAAAATAGTAAAAAAACCTAAAGTAGTAGTAAAGTAGTAGTAAAATGGTACTAAAAGTAGTAGTAAAGCTGTAGTAAAGTAGCAGTAAAGCTGTAGTAAAGCAGTAGTAAAGCTGTAGTAAAGCGATAGTAAAGCAGTAGTAAAGCTGTATTAAAGTAGTAGTAAAGCTATAGTAAAGCAGTAGTAAAGCTGTAGTAAAGTAGTAGTAAAGTAGTAGTAAAGCTGTAGTAAAGTGGTAGTAAAGTAGTGGTAAAACAGTAGTAAAGCAGTAGTAAGAATGACCTCAGAAGTTTTCGATGTACAAAAAGGCGCCATGTTGGTAGCCTCAATCACAGAGGTTTTTCCAATTGTTTCCATATAAAGTAGTGGGGCGGGGGGAATGGCTTCTCAGTGTTTGTATGTTGATCCCTGTTTACACTATTATGTTAAAAAGTACACCAGAATTTACTGGCGTTGGATATTCTGGGTCCCAAAATGTCTGCGCCAGCAGTGGCTGCATTAATTCCTTTAGTCAGAACTGAGCGATGGGTAGCACACTGTCGTTAGTCAGGAGCTGTGTGAGGAGCCAGTAGTCAAAATAAGGGATATCAGTTAGATTTTATCTTACCGGCCCAGTGGTTTTTCCTACTTTCTTCAGTAGGCACCATGTTTGAATGAATGGCCGAAAGTCAGATTTTTGATGAAATTGTGACCCCAGGGCTTAGGGATTTTTTCAAAAGAATCTTTTTCTGCCGGTTAAGTTGTCGAGGGCTGATTTCTTTTACTGAGATAAAAAGCCTTCTGTTTCGACCGCCAATCCTCTCGGGGGAGCATTTGCAACCGTTTGGCACCATTTTTGAGTGAATGGCCGAAAGTCAGAACTTTGATGAAATTGTGACCCCGGGGCTTAGGGATTTTTTCAAAAGAATCTTTTTCTGCCGGTGATTTCTTTTCTTGAGATAAAAAGACTTCTGTTTCGACCGCCAAACCTCTCAGGTTTGCAACCGTTTGGCACCATTTTAGAGTGGTGGAATAGTAGTAAAATAGCTTTAAAGTAGTAGTAAAGTAGTAGTAAAATTATAGTAAAGTAGCAAAGTAGTAGTAAAATTATCGTAAAACAGTAGTGAAGTAGTAGTAAAGAAGTAGTAAAATGGCAATAAGTCAGATTTTTTTATGAAATTGTGACCCCGGGTCTTAGGGATTTTTTCAAAAAAAAAAATTCTGCAAGTTAAGTTGTCGAGGGCTGATTTCTTTTCCTGTGATAAAAAGCCTTCTGTTTCGACCGCCAAACCTCTCAGGGGTGCATTTGCATCCGTTTGGCACCATTTTTGAGTGGTGGAATAGTAGTAAAATAGCTTTAAAGTAGTAGTAAAGTAGTAGTAAAATTATAGTAAAGTAGCAAAGTAGTAGTAAAATTATCGTAAAACAGTAGTGAAGTAGTAGTAAAGCAGTAGTAAAGTAGTAGTAAAGTAGTAGTAAAATGGTAGTCAAGTAGTAGTAAAGCGGTAGTAAAGTAGTAGTAAAGCAGTATTAAAGTAGTAGTAAGAATGACCTCAGAAGTGTTCACTGTACAAAAAGGCGCCATGTTGGTAGCCTCAATCACAGAGGTTTTTCCAGTTGTTTCCATATCAAGTAGTGGGGCGGGGGGAAAGGCTTCTCAGTGTTTGTATGTTGATCCCTGTTTACACTATTATGTTAAAAAGTACACCAGAATTTAGTGGCGTTGGATATTTTGGGTCCCAAAATGTCCCCGCCAGCAGTGGCTGCATAAAATCCTTTAGTCAGAACTGAGCGATGGGCAACACACTGTCGTGAGTCAGGAGCTGTGTGAGGAGCCAGTAGTCAAAACTGAGGTGAGGACAAAAGCATACCCTCCAACATTTCTCTGAGGAAAATAGGGGTGCCCTGTTCTGAAACAACAATTTTACTACAGTGGTACCTCAGGTTAAGTACTTAATTCGTTCCGGAGGTCCGTTCTTAAACTGAAACTGTTCTTAACCTGAAGCACCACTTTAGCTAATGGGGCCTCCTGCTGTTGCCGCGCCGCCGGATCACGATTTCTGTTCTCATCCTGAAGCAAATTTCTTAACCTGAAGCACTATTTCTGGGTTAGCGGAGTCTGTATCCTGAAGCATCTGTAAGCTGAAGCATCTGTAACCTGAAGCATATGTAACCAGAGGTACCACTGTATTTATACCACATCCATCTGCCTGGGTTGCTCTAGCCACTCTGGGCGGCTTCCAAAACATATAAAAAGGTAATAAAACAGTAAACATTAAAAAAACTTCCCTATGTTGTTGTTGTTTAGTCGTTTAGTCGTGTACGACTCTTCGTGACCCCATGGACCAGAGCACGCCAGGCACCTCTGTCCTCTGCTGATTTCTTTTCCTTCTGTTTCGACCGCCAAACCTCTCAGGGGAGTATTTGCAACCGTTTGGCACCATTTTTGAGTGAATGGCCGAAAGTCAGATTTTTGATGAAATTGTGACCCCGGGGCTGAGGTATTTTTTCAAAAAAATCTTTTTCTGCCGGTTAAGTTGTCGAGGGCTGATTTCTTTTACTGAGATAAAAAGCCTTCTGTTTCGACCGCCAAACCTCTCGGGGGAGCATTTGCAACCGTTTGGCACCATTTTTGAGTGGTGGAATAGTAGTAAAATAGCTTTAAAGTAGTAGTAAAGTAGTAGTAAAATTATATCTTACCGGCCCAGTGGTTTTCCCTACTTTCTTCAGTAGGCATCATGTTTGAATGAATGGCAGAAAGCCAGATTTTTGATGAAATTGTGACCCACCCCGGGGCTTAGAGATTTTTTCAAAAAAATCTTTTTCTGCCGGTTAAGTTGTCGAGGGCTGATTTCTTTTACTGAGATAAAAAGCCTTCTGTTTCGACCGCCAAACCTCTCGGGGGAGCATTTGCAACCGTTTGGCACCATTTTTGAGTGAATGGCCGAAAGTCAGATTTTTGATGAAATTGTGACCCCGGGGCTTAGGTATTTTTTCAAAAAAATCTTTTTCTGCCGTTTAAGTTGTCGAGGGCTGATTTCTTTTACTGAGATAAAAAGCCTTCTGTTTCGACCGCCAAACCTCTCGGGGGAGCATTTGCAACCGTTTGGCACCATTTTTGAGTGGTGGAATAGTAGTAAAATAGCTTTAAAGTAGTAGTAAAGTAGTAGTAAAATTATAGTAAAGTAGCAAAGTAGTAGTAAAATTATCGTAAAACAGTAGCAAAGTAGTAGTAAAGCAGTAGTAAAATGGCAGTAAAGTAGCAGTAAATGGTAGTAAAGTAGTAGTAAAGTAGTAGTAAAATGGTAGTCAAGTAGTAGTAAAGCGGTAGTAAAGTAGTAGTAAAGTAGTAGTAAAACAGTTTTAAAGTAGTAGTATAATGACCTCAGAAGTGTTCACTGTACACACAGGCGCCATGTTGGTAGCCTCAATCACAGAGCTTTTCCCAGTTGTTTCCATATCAAGTAGTGGGGCGGGGGGAAAGGCTTCTCAGTGTTTGTTTGTTTTTGTTTTGAAATTTTTTTTATTAAGAGTTTTGTTAATACAATAGAGAAAAGACAGAATAAATAGATAATAGACAGGGGGGGAAAAGCAAACATAAAATTTAACATCTTGTAGTACCCATCTTTTCTTCATCCTTTGGACTTCCTCAAATCTCCTGCTCTTGCGTTCCACATTTATAAAACTTTAGCCAGCAACTTATCACCTTGTTTCAATTCTTATTATACACATTTCCAATGTTTTGTCCCTAACTTTGAATATTTTTGTCTAGGTCTTAAGACCTAATTTTAACACAATATTTATTCAAAATTTATTTTTCTCATAAAGTTCACTCATTCTCATAATCTTGTCAACTAACTTTATGGGCCCTGTTATTTTCAAATCTCTCATCCTTCTTAACACTCATATAATTTACAATGTTTTTGCAGATAGTCCTTAAATTTCTTCCAATCCTCTTCCACGTCTTGCTCTCCCAGGTCTCGGATTCTGCCAGTCATTTCTGCAGGTTCCATATAGTCCATCAGTTGCATCTGCCATTCTTCCAGCGTGGGCAAATCTAGAGTTTTCCAATACTTAGCGACAAGTATCCTTGCTGCTGTTGTTGCATACATAAATAATGTTCGATCATTCTTTAACACCCTCTGGTCAACAATGCCCAAAAGGAAGGCCTCTGGTTTCTTGGGAAAGGTATACCTAAATACCTTTTTCAGCTCAATATATATCATTTCCCAGAAGGCCTTAATCTTAGGGCAGGTCCACCAGAGGTGAAAGAACGTTCCTTCAGTTTCCTTACATTTCCAACACTTATTGTCTGACAGGTGATATATTTTTGCTAGCTGGACTGGGGTCAAGTACCACCTGTATATCATTTTCATAATATTTTCTTTCAAGGCATTACATGCCGTAAACTTCATACATGCCGTAAAGTCCATAACTTTTCCCAGTCAGCAAACATAATATTATACCCAATGTCCTGTGCCCACTTTATCATAGCTGATTTAACCGTTTCATCCTGTGTGTTCCACCTCAGCAGCAAGTTATACATTCTTGAAAGTAATTTAGTCTTAGGTTCTGTGATGGGATAGTGAGCTGCTTGTGCGTAAAAGCTTGATCCCTCTGGGGTTTGGCTGGTCATCCAAACCGAGGCACTAACGGAGCCCCAAAGCATGACTCCGTCAGTCACTGGTAGAATCTGACAGTGGGCGTCTACGGAATTTACGCCAACATAAAAGCTGTTTGACGGACATGCGCCTTCGTGACTCTCTGCGTGACAGTTTCCGGCGAAGGGTGGGCGTTCCTAATGGGGATCTTGTTACCTCTTCGCTATTCTCACTAGAAGTATCCCAGAGCCTCCCCTCCGCTGTGACTCCTGCACTCCCCCTGCTGGTTCCTTCCTCTGCTGCAGATTCTCTCCTATTCTCCTGGAGCCTGTCCACCACCTGTCCCTCCGATGGCAGTTCCCTGACATCCACCTCCCCCCCAGGGCCCCCTTCACCCCCTCCCGCCTCCTCTCCCACTGGCGGTGAGGGCGGAAAGCCCCTGAAGGAACTCTCCTCGTCATCCGAGGATTCAAACACTTCTAGCCACGGCGTACCGTCTCTCTCCCCGTCTTCCTCTTCTTCGTCGGAGTCGGCTTCCTCACCCACCCCTGACTCTGGGAACCCTTCAAACTCTCCTTCCTCATCGGTGGTCCCAAAGTGTTCCCTTCTAAATCGTGCCACGGGTTGCGGTTTTCTTGGGAAACGCTGATGAAATGTTTCTATTAAGACCTCGTCATTGACTACCTCTGCTGGTACCCAAGTGTTTTCCGACTCTACTTCCCCCTCCCATTCTACCAGATATTCCACCTGATTCCCCTTCCACCTGGAATCAATGATTCCTGCCACGTTCATGTCGCGCTCTCTCTCTTCTATCACGGGCGTTTGGGTGGCCTCTCTCTCACGCTCCCCCCACTCACGTCCCTCTCGGTACGGCGACAGTAATGACCTGTGAAATACTGGGTGTAATTTCATGTGACTGGGCAGCCTGAGTTTGAATGCTACTGGGTTGACCTGCTGTATGACCTCAAAGGGTCCCAATCTTTTGGGTCTCAATTTCTTACTCCCGCCCTTGAACGGTAGTCCTTGGGTGGATAACCACACCCGGTCTCCCACCCTTATAGTTTCACCTTCCCTCCTATTTCTGTCTGCTTGCTTCTTATATTCTTCCTTGGCTTTCTCTAAGTTAAGTTGAAGCTGACGGTGGATCGCTTCCATCTCTTCAAAAAAATATTCCGCCGCCGGCACGCTCCACCTCTCCCCTCCCTCTCCTGGGAATGCCCGGGGGTGACACCCATAATTTGCCAGAAAGGGACTCATCCCTGTGGACACGTTCTCCGCGTTGTTGTAGGCAAATTCTGCTAGAGGTAACTTATCCACCCAATCATTTTCTCTGTCTTTTACATAACACCTCAGGTATTGTTGTAAAATCCCGTTTGCCCTTTCCGCTTGCCCATTTGTTTCTGGGTGCCGGGCAGTTGAGAAATTGAGTTCTACGTGCAGTAAGCTCATAAGTTTCCTCCAGAACCTGGAAGTAAATTGTTTCCCTCTGTCGCTCAAAACCCTCAAGGGGGCGCCATGCAACCTAAAAATATGTTCTACAAACAACTTGGCGGTTTCCTCCGCTGTGACCGCATGTGAACAAGCTATAAAATGACACATCTTGGTTAATAGATCTACCACCACCATGACAGCTGTTTTGCCTTTGGATTTTGGCAGGTCCGTCATAAAATCTATGGATACTGCCTCCCATGGCCTTTCTGGCGTGGGTAAGGGTTGTAATAGCCCCGCTGGCGCCACCCTCTCTCCTTTCGCTCGCTGGCACCTGTCGCAACCCCTGACATATTCCCGTACGTCCTCCCTCACCTTGGGCCACCAAAACTCCCTGGTAACCAACCACATGGTTTTGTGCTGTCCAAAATGTCCCGCTGTGGGGCTGTCATGCAACTGCTTGAGTACTCTGCCCCTCAGTTCCCCATCGGGTATGTACAGTGCCCCTTTGTAATACAATGCCCCGTTCTTTTCTTCAAACCCCCCTGTGTTCTCCTCTGTCCTCCTGAGCTCTCTGAGTTTCTCTTGGGCGTATTCATCGTTCTCAGTACCCTCTATCAGTTCCCTCTGCCCCACCAATGCCGCCCCACACACCCAGCGGTCTTCAGGGATTACATGCCTTGCCTCAGGCGCTCCCTCCCCCTCTAAGTACTCAGGTTTCCTGGAAAGAGCGTCCGCCCTCACGTTCTCGGAGCCGGGCACGTAACGAATCTCAAAGTGGAATTTGGAGAACTCCTGGGCCCATCGCACTTGTCTCTGGTTCAGCACTCGGGCTGTTCTCCAGTATTCCAGATTTTTGTGGTCAGTTCGGACTTGAACCTTGTGCTGCGCCCCAATCAGCAAGTGCCGCCATTTCCGGAATGCTTCATGAATGGCGAGCAGTTCTCGGTCGTATACTGTGTAGTTCCTCTCGGATTTGTTCAACTTCCGCGAGAAGAATGCACACGGTCTCCATTCAGACGTATCTTTTCCCGGCTGGAGAAGAACGGCCCCCACCGCTCGGTCTGACGCGTCAGTCTCCACTCTCATTGGTTGTTGTAGATCCACGTGCAAAAGTTGCTCTTCCGACGCAAACGCCTGCTTTAAACGTTCGAACGCCCGCTGCGCTTCTTCCGTCCAAACAAATTTCTTTTTGCTACTAAGACAATCCGTGATGGGCGCTGTTAAATGGGCAAAGTTTTTGATGAACTTCCTATAGAAGTTTCCGAAGCCCAGGAACCTTTGCACGTCCTTCTTGGTCTTTGGTGTTTTCCATTCCAGTACCGCTTGAACCTTGCTGGGATCCATGGCCAATCCCTTGTCTGACAACCGGTACCCCAGGAATTCCACCTCCCTGGTATGAAACTGACACTTCTCCAGTTTCACCCACAGCCGGTTTTCTCGCAGCTTGCTCAGTACCTCTCTTACATCTCGCACATGCTGCTCCTCATTCTCTGAGTACACCAGGACATCATCTAAGAATGCTACGCAGTTCTTGTAGAGCAGTGGCCCCAGGACGTGATTCATGAATGATTGAAAGCAGGCGGAGCCCGCTTGTAATCCGAAAGGCATAACCCGGTACTCAAAAGCCCCCAAGGGGGTGAACATAGTGGTCTTCCACTCATCCCCCTTTCTCACACGTATCAAGTTATATGCCCCCCTAAGGTCCAGCTTGGTAAAAATTTTCCCTTTTCTCACCCGTGTTAGAATGTCATCAATTCTAGGCATAGGGAAAGTCACTGGTTCTGACACTGCATTTAGGGCCCTGAAATCACATACAAGCCTGGGCCTGCCCATGTTTTTTTTGTCCACAAAGAACACTGGGCTGCCCCCCACCGCTCGTGACTCTCTGATGAAACCTCGCTTGAGGTTCTTGTCAATGAACTCCCTTAACTCCTGCATCTCACTGTCTGACATTGCATACAGCTTGCCCACTGGCAATTGTGCTCCTGGGAGTAAGTTAATTTGACAGTCAAAGGGTCTGTGCGGGGGCAGTTTATCTGCTTCTTTTTCGCTGAATACGTCAATCAAGTCAGCGTATTGTGGTGGCACCCTCCCCTTGTCTATCACTTCCATCCCTGCTAGAGTGGCCCTGGCCCCTGCCTGAGCCTCTCCCTCCTTGCAGTGTTCTAGGCAATGTGCTGATCCAAAGGAAACCACTCTCTGATGCCAGCCTACTAGCGGATCGTGTAGTGCCAGCCAGCTCATTCCCAAGATAATAGGAGCTCCTCCCAAGGTGGCTACGTTAAACGCTATCAGTTCTGTGTGTCTTGCCACCCTCATTATCATTGGTACAGTTTGTTGGTTCACTTCTCCTCCCAACAGCTCCCTCCCATCAATCGTGGTAACCTGCAAAGGCTTACTTAATGGGATAGTCTGTATCTGGTGTTCAGCTGCAAACTCCTTACTCATGAAATTACATGAGCTACCTGAATCCAATAGCGCTTTTATCTTCAGTGGGTGTCCGTTTGCCAGTTCCAGCAACACCTCTATCACAAGCGCTGGTCTTGGAGGTTCCGGCGTGGGCACATTCACTACTCCCTGGCCTGGCTGCTGTGCCCTGATGTTGGCAACCAGGCGTTGGCTTTTACTTGCTCCGTGATTTCTTCTTCCTCCTTCCCCCCAACAGTTCCCGCCATCCCTTGCCATTCCTTCCTTTGCGGACAGACTCTGGCAAAGTGACCTGGCTGTTGGCAGAGATAGCATCTCTTGCCGCTCTTTCCCTCCTTCTTCCGCCCTTCACTGGTGTTTGAAACTGCGCGCGCGCGCGCTGTTCCAAGTTCCATCGGCTCTGCTGGCGGGAAAGGCTGCTCCGGAATCTCTGGAATGCGGAAGTCCTTCCAACGTTCCGCCTTCCCTTCCCGCTTTTCCATAGCTCTAGCCTCCTGGCGTGCTCCAATGGACAGCGCTGATTTAGTCAGCTGATCCATAGACTCCGCCCTAGGCGCCCGGGAAAGTTCATCTTTCACTGCCGGAGAGAGACCTTCTTCAAACAGCATTTGAATAGGTTCACTAGCAAGGTCCCACCCTAGTCTATGAATCAGCATGGTGAACTCAGTCCAGTACTCACGTACAGATCGGCTCCCCTGTTTACACGCCATTAACTGTCTGCGCACCACCCCCTGCTCGATCTCGCTGGAAAACATCAAGTCCATGGCGCGAAAAAACTTCATAGTGTCCTTTAAGATTTCATTATTGGCTGCCATCAGGGGCCGAACCCAGTCCTTCGCCCCTCCCTCTAGATGGCCAATCACGTACGCCACTCTAGAGTTCTCATCGGGGAAGTCATCAAACAGTAGATTGAGAGCATATTGCATCTCTGTCCTAAAGGCTTGATAGTTCCTGGGATCCCCCCCAAATTTCTGCACCAATCCAGGCACCCGTCTGGCAAGTGGGGTGGTTTTCCCTTTATCCGCATCTTGAGCCCTCCTCTCCTCGAGCCTCGCCGTTTGCAGCGCCAGCTGGACCTCCAACGCCCTGTACCTTTCTTCCAGGCTTGGACCTGCTCCAGCTCCTCCGGTTCCGGCTGGTTCGCTCATGATGCCCTCTGCTTGCACAAGCTGCTTTCAAAGACTGTCAGATTGCTGTGATGGGATAGTGAGCTGCTTGTGCGTAAAAGCTTGATCCCTCTGGGGTTTGGCTGGTCATCCAAACCGAGGCACTAACGGAGCCCCAAAGCATGACTCCGTCAGTCGCTGGTAGAATCTGACAGTGGGCGTCTACGGAATTTACGCCAACATAAAAGCTGTTTGACGGACATGCGCCTTCGTGACTCTCTGCGTGACAGTTTCCGGCGAAGGGTGGGAGTTCCTAATGGGGATCTTGTTACCTCTTTGCTATTCTCACTAGAAGTATCCCAGAGCCTCCCCTCCGCTGTGACTCCTGCACTCCCCCTGCTGGTTCCTTCCTCTGCTGCAGATTCTCTCCTATTCTCCTGGAGCCTGTCCACCACCTGTCCCTCCGATGGCAGTTCCCTGACAGGTTCTAACAGTTCTGTTTCCAATTTCGATTATTCCACCTGGAATCCTAACTTTTTATCCAGTTTAAAAACCTCTTTGATCTGAGCATAGTGTAGCCAATCTCGCACTTTATCTTTTAGTCTCTCCAAACTCTGCAATCTCCAATTGTCTCCATCTCTTTCTAATATTTCCCAATACTTTGGCCATTTGACCTCCATATTGGGTCTTTTCACTGCTTTCGTTTCCATAGGTGATAACCACCTCGGGGTCTTATTTTCTAATATGTCCTAATATTTTGTCCAGACATTGAACACTGCTTTCCTGACAATATGGTTCTTGAAGTTCTTATGGATCTTAACCTTGTCATACCACAAATATGCATGCCAACCAAAAGCATTATTAAATCCTTCCAAATCTAAGACATCAGCGTTTTCAAGAAGCAGCCAATCTTTCAGCCAGCAGAAAGCTGCTGATTCATAGTACAACCTTAAGTCTGGCAGGGCAAACCCCCCTCTTTCTTTAGCGTCAGTTAGTATTTTAAACTTAATTCTGAGCTTTTTGCCCTGCCAGACAAATTTAGAGATATCTCTTTGCCACCTCCCGAAACACTGAATTTTGTCCACAATCTGTAAAGTCTGAAAAAGAAACAGCATCCTTGGCAATACATTCATTTTTATAGCAGCAATTCGACCCAACAAGGAAAGTTTCAATCTTGACCAACTTTCTAAGTCCCTCTTAATTTCTAGCCAACACTTTTCATAATTATCCTTAAATAGACTCAGATTTTTTGCTGTTATGTTCACCCCTAGGTATTTAACTTTTTTCACCACATTTAACTCTGTCTCTTTCTGAAACCTCTCTGACTCTGAAGTTGTCAAGTTTTTCCCCAGTACCTTAGTTTTTTGTTTGTTTAATTTAAATCCCGCCACCCGACCAAACTCTTGAATCACTTGTAATGCCCTTTTCGTACTGGACTCTGGCTCCTGTAGGGTCAAAACTAGGTCATCTGCAAAAGCTTTAAGTTTGTACTGTTTCGCTCCGACCTGAATTCCTTCCACCAACCGGTCCCCTCGAATCATATTTAGGAGCACCTCCAGGACCGAAATAAATAGGAGAGGGGAAATAGGGCAACCTTGTTGTGTTCCTTTTTCAATTTTAAACTCTTCTGTCACCACATTGTTAACTATCAATTTAGCCTTTTGATCTGAATAGATTGCATCAATCCCATTTTCAAATCCCCGTCCCACTCCCATCCCTTCGAGGTTTGTATGTTGATCCCTGTTTACACTATTATGTTAAAAAGTACACCAGAATTTAGTGGCGTTGGATATTTTGGGTCCCAAAATGTCCCCGCCAGCAGTGGCTGCATAAAATCCTTTAGTCAGATGTCCATGGTGATGTCCATGTGTAGAGTCGTCTCTTGTGTTGTTGGAAAAGCGTGTTTATGATGACCAGCTTGTTCTCTTGACAGAACTCTATTAGCCTTTGCCCTGCTTCGTTTTGATCTCCAAGGCCCAACTTGCCAGTTGTTCCTTTTATCTCTTGCCTCCCTACTTTAGCATTCCAATCCCCTATAATGAGAAGAACATCCTTCTTTGGTGTCACTTCTATAAGGTGTTGTTAGTCTTCATAGAATTGGTCAATTTCAGTTTCTTCAGCACCAGTAGTTGGTGCATAAACTTGGATTACTGTGATGTTAAAAGGTCTGCCTTGGATTCGTATCGAGATCATTCTATTCTATGTAAAACTCCATCCCATCCAACATTTCTCCCATGAACATAGGGACGTCCTAAGGAAAAGCAGGATAACATCAGAAACCAGGACAGCTTCAATAAATCTGGGACTGTCCCGGGAAAATTAGGGACAACTGGAAAGTTTGCAAAACTGGGGAAGTTAAGATCAAGGAACAAGAGAGAAGTCATGAGTGAAGGACAAGCCAAAGGAGAGGTTGAGGGAGGAGGCTTATTGGTTTGTTCTTGTTCTTGTTTTCATTGTGTATTTTGTGTTTTTTACCTTGCATTTTTAAGTTGTAAACCAACCTTAAATCTACGGATGAAGGGCAGTATATACAATTAATAAAATAGTAACAATACTATTTGATACTATAGACAAGCATGCCATTGTTCAGGAAGGTCTACTCAATTAATAGGGGTATAAATAGTCAAGTAGTATAAAAGTAATAAAGAAGCAGTAGTAAAGTGGAAGTAAAGTGGTAGTAAAGCAATAGTAAACCAGTAGTGAAGTAGCAGTTAAGTAATGGTAAAACAATAGTAAAGTGGTGGAATAGTAGTAAAATAGCAGTAAAGTAGTAGTAACGCAGTAATAAAATAGTAGTAAAATGGTAGTAAGGCAGTAGTGAAACAGCAGTAAGATAGTAGTAAAGTAGTAGTAAAGCGGTAGTAAAATGGTCCAATAGTAAAGTGGTGGAATAATAGTAAAATGCTCTAAAGTTGTAGTAAAGTTGTAGTAAAGTTGTACTAAAGTAGTAGTAAAATGATAGTAAAGTAGTAGTAAAATAGTAAAAAAACCTAAAGTAGTAGTAAAGTAGTAGTAAAATGGTACTAAAAGTAGTAGTAAAGCTGTAGTAAAGTAGCAGTAAAAGCTGTAGTAAAGCAGTAGTAAAGCTGTAGTAAAGCGATAGTAAAGCAGTAGTAAAGCTGTAGTAAAGTAGTAGTAAAGCTATAGTAAAGCAGTAGTAAAGCTGTAGTAAAGTAGTAGTAAAGTAGTAGTAAAGCTGTAGTAAAGTGGTAGTAAAGTAGTGGTAAAACAGTAGTAAAGCAGTAGTAAGAATGACCTCAGAAGTTTTCGATGTACAAAAAGGCGCCATGTTGGTAGCCTCAATCACAGAGGTTTTTCCAATTGTTTCCATATAAAGTAGTGGGGCGGGGGGAATGGCTTCTCAGTGTTTGTATGTTGATCCCTGTTTACACTATTATGTTAAAAAGTACACCAGAATTTACTGGCGTTGGATATTCTGGGTCCCAAAATGTCTGCGCCAGCAGTGGCTGCATTAATTCCTTTAGTCAGAACTGAGCGATGGGCAGCACACTGTCGTTAGTCAGGAGCTGTGTGAGGAGCCAGTAGTCAAAATAAGGGATATCAGTTAGATTTTATCTTACCGGCCCAGTGGTTTTTCCTACTTTCTTCAGTAGGCACCATGTTTGAATGAATGGCCGAAAGTCAGATTTTTGATGAAATTGTGACCCCAGGGCTTAGGGATTTTTTCAAAAGAATCTTTTTCTGCCGGTTAAGTTGTCGAGGGCTGATTTCTTTTACTGAGATAAAAAGCCTTCTGTTTCGACCGCCAATCCTCTCGGGGGAGCATTTGCAACCGTTTGGCACCATTTTTGAGTGAATGGCCGAAAGTCAGAACTTTGATGAAATTGTGACCCCGGGGCTTAGGGATTTTTTCAAAAGAATCTTTTTCTGCCGGTGATTTCTTTTCTTGAGATAAAAAGACTTCTGTTTCGACCGCCAAACCTCTCAGGTTTGCAACCGTTTGGCACCATTTTAGAGTGGTGGAATAGTAGTAAAATAGCTTTAAAGTAGTAGTAAAGTAGTAGTAAAATTATAGTAAAGTAGCAAAGTAGTAGTAAAATTATCGTAAAACAGTAGTGAAGTAGTAGTAAAGAAGTAGTAAAATGGCAATAAGTCAGATTTTTTTATGAAATTGTGACCCCGGAACTTAGGGATTTTTTCAAAAAAAAAAATTTCTGCAAGTTAAGTTGTCGAGGGCTGATTTCTTTTCCTGTGATAAAAAGCCTTCTGTTTCGACCGCCAAACCTCTCAGGGGTGCATTTGCATCCGTTTGGCACCATTTTTGAGTGGTGGAATAGTAGTAAAATAGCTTTAAAGTAGTAGTAAAGTAGTAGTAAAATTATAGTAAAGTAGCAAAGTAGTAGTAAAATTATCGTAAAACAGTAGTGAAGTAGTAGTAAAATGGTAGTAAAGTAGTAGTAAAGTAGTAGTAAAATGGTAGTCAAGTAGTAGTAAAGCGGTAGTAAAGTAGTAGTAAAGCAGTATTAAA
The DNA here is from genome assembly GCF_964106915.1 of Podarcis gaigeae. Classification (NCBI taxonomy): domain Eukaryota; kingdom Metazoa; phylum Chordata; class Lepidosauria; order Squamata; family Lacertidae; genus Podarcis; species Podarcis gaigeae. The sequence continues at coordinate 31,161 of NW_028153453.1, forward strand.
GTAGTAGTAAGAATGACCTCAGAAGTGTTCACTGTACAAAAAGGCGCCATGTTGGTAGCCTCAATCACAGAGGTTTTTCCAGTTGTTTCCATATCAAGTAGTGGGGCGGGGGGAAAGGCTTCTCAGTGTTTGTATGTTGATCCCTGTTTACACTATTATGTTAAAAAGTACACCAGAATTTAGTGGCGTTGGATATTTTGGGTCCCAAAATGTCCCCGCCAGCAGTGGCTGCATAAAATCCTTTAGTCAGAACTGAGCGATGGGCAACACACTGTCGTGAGTCAGGAGCTGTGTGAGGAGCCAGTAGTCAAAACTGAGGTGAGGACAAAAGCATACCCTCCAACATTTCTCTGAGGAAAATAGGGGTGCCCTGTTCTGAAACAACAATTTTACTACAGTGGTACCTCAGGTTAAGTACTTAATTCGTTCCGGAGGTCCGTTCTTAAACTGAAACTGTTCTTAACCTGAAGCACCACTTTAGCTAATGGGGCCTCCTGCTGTTGCCGCGCCGCCGGATCACGATTTCTGTTCTCATCCTGAAGCAAATTTCTTAACCTGAAGCACTATTTCTGGGTTAGCGGAGTCTGTATCCTGAAGCATCTGTAAGCTGAAGCATCTGTAACCTGAAGCATATGTAACCAGAGGTACCACTGTATTTATACCACATCCATCTGCCTGGGTTGCTCTAGCCACTCTGGGCGGCTTCCAAAACATATAAAAAGGTAATAAAACAGTAAACATTAAAAAAACTTCCCTATGTTGTTGTTGTTTAGTCGTTTAGTCGTGTACGACTCTTCGTGACCCCATGGACCAGAGCACGCCAGGCACCTCTGTCCTCTGCTGATTTCTTTTCCTTCTGTTTCGACCGCCAAACCTCTCAGGGGAGCATTTGCAACCGTTTGGCACCATTTTTGAGTGAATGGCCGAAAGTCAGATTTTTGATGAAATTGTGACCCCGGGGCTTAGGTATTTTTTCAAAAAAATCTTTTTCTGCCGGTTAAGTTGTCGAGGGCTGATTTCTTTTACTGAGATAAAAAGCCTTCTGTTTCGACCGCCAAACCTCTCAGGGGAGCATTTGCAACCGTTTGGCACCATTTTTGAGTGGTGGAATATTAGTAAAATAGCTTTAAAGTAGTAGTAAAGTAGTAGTAAAATTATATCTTACCGGCCAAGTGGTTTTCCCTACTTTCTTCAGTAGGCACCATGTTTGAATGAATGGCAGAAAGCCAGATTTTTGATGAAATTGTGACCCACCCCGGGGCTTAGGGATTTTTTCAAAAAAATCTTTTTCTGCCGGTTAAGTTGTCGAGGGCTGATTTCTTTTACTGAGATAAAAAGCCTTCTGTTTCGACCGCCAAACCTCTCGGGGGAGCATTTGCAACCGTTTGGCACCATTTTTGAGTGGTGGAATAGTAGTAAAATAGCTTTAAAGTAGTTGTAAAGTAGTAGTAAAATTATAGTAAAGTAGCAAAGTAGTGGTAAAATTATCGTAAAACAGTAGTGAAGTAGTAGTAAAGCAGTAGTAAAATGGCATTAAAGTAGTAGTAAAATGGTAGTAAAGTAGTAGTAAAGTAGTAGTAAAATGGTAGTCAAGTAGTAGTAAAGCGGTAGTAAAGTAGTAGTAAAGTAGTAGCAGCACCACTTTAGCTAATGGGGCCTCCTGCTGTCGCCGCGCCACCGGATCACGATTTCTGTTCTCATCCTGAAGCAAATTTCTTAACCTGAAGCACTATTCCTGGGTTAGCGGAGTCTGTAGCCTGAAGCATCTGTAAGCTGAAGCATCTGTAACCTGAAGCATATGTAACCCGAGGTACCACTGTATTTATACCACATCCATCTGCCTGGGTTGCTCTAGCCACTCTGGGCGGCTTCCAAAACATATAAAAAGGTAATAAAACAGTAAACATTAAAAAAAACTTCCCTATGTTGTTGTTGTTTAGTCGTTTAGTCGTGTACGACTCTTCGTGACCCCATGGACCAGAGCACGCCAGGCACCTCTGTCCTCTGCTGATTTCTTTTCCTGTGATAAAATGCCTTCTGTTTCGACCGCCAAACCTCTCAGGGGAGCATTTGCAACTGTTTGGCACCATTTTTGAGTGAATGGCCGAAAGTCAGATTTTTGATGAAATTGTGACCCCGGGGCTTAGGTATTTTTTCAAAAAAATCTTTTTCTGCCGGTTAAGTTGTCGAGGGCTGATTTCTTTTACTGAGATAAAAAGCCTTCTGTTTCGACCGCCAAACCTCTCGGGGGAGCATTTGCAACCGTTTGGCACCATTTTTGAGTGGTGGAATAGTAGTAAAATAGCTTTAAAGTAGTAGTAAAGTAGTAGTAAAATTATAGTAAAGTAGCAAAGTAGTAGTAAAATTATCGTAAAACAGTAGCAAAGTAGTAGTAAAGCAGTAGTAAAATGGCAGTAAAGTAGCAGTAAATGGTAGTAAAGTAGTAGTAAAGTAGTAGTAAAATGGTAGTCAAGTAGTAGTAAAACGGTAGTAAAGTAGTAGTAAAGTAGTAGTAAAACAGTATTAAAGTAGTAGTATAATGACCTCAGAAGTGTTCACTGTACACACAGGCGCCATGTTGGTAGCCTCAATCACAGAGCTTTTCCCAGTTGTTTCCATATCAAGTAGTGGGGCGGGGGGGAAAGGCTTCTCAGTGTTTGTTTGTTTTTGTTTTGAAATTTTTTTTATTAAGAGTTTTGTTAATACAATAGAGAAAAGACAGAATAAATAGATAATAGGTAAAGGTAAAGGTAAAGGTACCCCTGCCCGTACGGGCCAGTCTTGACAGACTCTGGGGTTGTGCGCCCATCTCACTTAAGAGGCCAGGGGCCAGCGCTGTCCGGAGACACTTCCGGGTCACGTGGCCAGCGTGACAAAGCTGCATCTGGCGAGCCAGAGCTGCACACGGAAACGCCGTTTACCTTCCCGCTGGTAAGCGGTCCCTATTTATCTACTTGCACCCGGAGGTGCTTTCAAACTGCTAGGTTGGCAGGCGCTGGGACCGAGCAGCGGGAGCGCACCCCGCCGCAGGGATTCGAACCGCCGACCTTTCGATCAGGAAGTCCTAGGCACTGAGGCTTTAACCCACAGCGCCACCTGCGTCCCTAATAGATAATAGACAGGGGGGAAAAAGCAAACATAAAATTTAACATCTTGTAGTACCCATCTTTTCTTCATCCTTTGGACTTCCTCAAATCTCCTGCTCTTGCGTTCCACATTTATAAAACTTTAGCCAGCAACTTATCACCTTGTTTCAATTCTTATTATACACATTTCCAATGTTTTGTCCCTAACTTTGAATATTTTTGTCTAGGTCTTAAGACCTAATTTTAACACAATATTTATTCAAAATTTATTTTTCTCATAAAGTTCACTCATTCTCATAATCTTGTCAACTAACTTTATGGGCCCTGTTATTTTCAAATCTCTCATCCTTCTTAACACTCATATAATTTACAATGTTTTTGCAGATAGTCCTTAAATTTCTTCCAATCCTCTTCCACGTCTTGCTCTCCCAGGTCTCGGATTCTGCCAGTCATTTCTGCAGGTTCCATATAGTCCATCAGTTGCATCTGCCATTCTTCCAGCGTGGGCAAATCTAGAGTTTTCCAATACTTAGCGACAAGTATCCTTGCTGCTGTTGTTGCATACATAAATAATGTTCGATCATTCTTTAACACCCTCTGGTCAACAATGCCCAAAAGGAAGGCCTCTGGTTTCTTGGGAAAGGTATACCTAAATACCTTTTTCAGCTCAATATATATCATTTCCCAGAAGGCCTTAACCTTAGGGCAGGTCCACCAGAGGTGAAAGAACGTTCCTTCAGTTTCCTTACATTTCCAACACTTATTGTCTGACAGGTGATATATTTTTGCTAGCTGGACTGGGGTCAAGTACCACCTGTATATCATTTTCATAATATTTTCTTTCAAGGCATTACATGCCGTAAACTTCATACATGCCGTAAAGTCCATCACTTTTCCCAGTCAGCAAACATAATATTATACCCAATGTCCTGTGCCCACTTTATCATAGCTGATTTAACCGTTTCATCCTGTGTGTTCCACCTCAGCAGCAAGTTATACATTCTTGAAAGTAATTTAGTCTTAGGTTCTAACAGTTCTGTTTCCAATTTCGATTATTCCACCTGGAATCCTAACTTTTTATCCAGTTTAAAAACCTCTTTGATCTGAGCATAGTGTAGCCAATCTCGCACTTTATCTTTTAGTCTCTCCAAACTCTGCAATCTCCAATTGTCTCCATCTCTTTCTAATATTTCCCAATACTTTGGCCATTTGACCTCCATATTGGGTCTTTTCACTGCTTTCGTTTCCATAGGTGATAACCACCTCGGGGTCTTATTTTCTAATATGTCCTAATATTTTGTCCAGACATTGAACACTGCTTTCCTGACAATATGGTTCTTGAAGTTCTTATGGATCTTAACCTTGTCATACCACAAATATGCATGCCAACCAAAAGCATTATTAAATCCTTCCAAATCTAAGACATCAGCGTTTTCAAGAAGCAGCCAATCTTTCAGCCAGCAGAAAGCTGCTGATTCATAGTACAACCTTAAGTCTGGCAGGGCAAACCCCCCTCTTTCTTTAGCGTCAGTTAGTATTTTAAACTTAATTCTGAGCTTTTTGCCCTGCCAGACAAATTTAGAGATATCTCTTTGCCACCTCCCGAAACACTGAATTTTGTCCACAATCTGTAAAGTCTGAAAAAGAAACAGCATCCTTGGCAATACATTCATTTTTATAGCAGCAATTCGACCCAACAAGGAAAGTTTCAATCTTGACCAACTTTCTAAGTCCCTCTTAATTTCTAGCCAACACTTTTCATAATTATCCTTAAATAGACTCAGATTTTTTGCTGTTATGTTCACCCCTAGGTATTTAACTTTTTTCACCACATTTAACTCTGTCTCTTTCTGAAACCTCTCTGACTCTGAAGTTGTCAAGTTTTTTCCCAGTACCTTAGTTTTTTGTTTGTTTAATTTAAATCCCGCCACCCGACCAAACTCTTGAATCACTTGTAATGCCCTTTTCGTACTGGACTCTGGCTCCTGTAGGGTCAAAACTAGGTCATCTGCAAAAGCTTTAAGTTTGTACTGTTTCGCTCCGACCTGAATTCCTTCCACCAACCGGTCCCCTCGAATCATATTTAGGAGCACCTCCAGGACCGAAATAAATAGGAGAGGGGAAATAGGGCAACCTTGTTGTGTTCCTTTTTCAATTTTAAACTCTTCTGTCACCACATTGTTAACTATCAATTTACCCTTTTGATCTGAATAGATTGCATCAATCCCATTTTCAAATCCCCGTCCCACTCCCATCCCTTCGAGGTTTGTATGTTGATCCCTGTTTACACTATTATGTTAAAAAGTACACCAGAATTTAGTGGCGTTGGATATTTTGGGTCCCAAAATGTCCCCGCCAGCAGTGGCTGCATAAAATCCTTTAGTCCGATGTCCATGGTGATGTCCATGTGTAGAGTCGTCTCTTGTGTTGTTGGAAAAGCGTGTTTATGATGACCAGCTTGTTCTCTTGACAGAACTCTATTAGCCTTTGCCCTGCTTCGTTTTGATCTCCAAGGCCCAACTTGCCAGTTGTTCCTTTTATCTCTTGCCTCCCTACTTTAGCATTCCAATCCCCTATAATGAGAAGAACATCCTTCTTTGGTGTCACTTCTATAAGGTGTTGTTAGTCTTCATAGAATTGGTCAATTTCGGTTTCTTCAGCACCAGTAGTTGGTGCATAAACTTGGATTACTGTGATGTTAAAAGGTCTGCCTTGGATTCGTATCGAGATCATTCTATCATTCTATTCTATGTATAACTCCATCCCATCCAACATTTCTCCCATGAACATAGGGACGTCCTAAGGAAAAGCAGGATAACATCAGAAACCAGGACAGCTTCAATAAATCTGGGACTGTCCCGGGAAAATTAGGGACAACTGGAAGGTTTGCAAAAGTGGGGAAGTTAAGATCAAGGAACAAGAGAGAAGTCATGAGTGAAGGACAAGCCAAAGGAGAGGTTGAGGGAGGAGGCTTATTGGTTTGTTCTTGTTCTTGTTTTTATTGTGTATTTTATGTTTTTTACCCTGCATTTTTAAGTTGTAAACCAACCTTAAATCTCCGGATGAAGGGCAGTATATACAATTAATAAAATAGTAACAATACTATTTGTTACTATAGACAAGCATGCCATTGTTCAGGAAGGTCTACTCAATTAATAGGGGTATAAATAGTAAAGTAGTATAAAAGTAATAAAGTAGCAGTAGTAAAGTGGAAGTAAAGTGGTAGTAAAGCAATAGTAAACCAGTAGTGAAGTAGCAGTTAAGTAATGGTAAAACAATAGTAAAGTGGTGGAATAGTAGTAAAATAGCAGTAAAGTAGTAGTAACGCAGTAATAAAATAGTAGTAAAATGGTAGTAAGGCAGTAGTGAAACAGCAGTAAGATAGTAGTAAAGTAGTAGTAAAGCGGTAGTAAAATGGTCCAATAGTAAAGTGGTGGAATAATAGTAAAATAGCTCTAAAGTAGTAGTAAAGTTGTAGTAAAATTGTACTAAAATAGTAGTAAAATGATAGTAAAGTAGTAGTAAAATAGTAAAAAAAACCTAAAGTAGTAGTAAAGTAGTAGTAAAGTGGTAGTAAAGCTGTAGTAAAGTAGTAGTAAAGCTGTAGTAAAGTAGTAGTAAAGCTGTAGTACAGTAGTAGTAAAGCGGTAGTAAAGCGGTAGTAAAGTAGTAGTAAAGCTATAGTAAAGCTGTAGTAAAGTAGTAGTAAAGCTGTAGTAAAGCAGTAGTAAAGCTGTAGTAAAGTAGTAGTAAAGTGGTAGTAAAGTAGTAAAGTTGTAGTAAAGTAGTAGTAAAGTTGTAGTAAAGTAGTAGTAAAGCTGTAGTAAAGCTGTAGTAAAGCAGTAGTAAAGTAGGAGTAAAGCTGTAGTAAAGCGGAAGTAAAGTAGTGGTAAAACAGTAGTAAAGCAGTAGTAAGAATGACCTCAGAAGTTTTCGATGTACAAAAATGCGCCATGTTGGTAGCCTCAATCACAGAAGTTTTTCCAATTGTTTCCATATAAAGTAGTGGGGCGGGGGGAATGGCTTCTCAGTGTTTGTATGTTGATCCCTGTTTACACTATTATGTTAAAAAGTACACCAGAATTTAGTGGCGTTGGATATTTTGGGTCCCAAAATGTCTCCGCCAGCAGTGGCTGCATTAATTCCTTTAGTCAGAACTGAGCGATGGGCAACACACTGTCGTGAATCAGGAGCTGTGTGAGGAGCCAGTAGTCAAAATAAGGGATATCAGTTAGATTTTATCTTACCGGCCCAGTGGTTTTTCCTACTTTCTTCAGTAGGCACAATTTTTAAGTGAATGGCCGAAAGTCAGATTTTTGATGAAATTATGACCCCGGGGCTTAGGGATTTTTTCAAAAAAAAAAATTCTGCAAGTTAAATTGTCGAGGGCTGATTTCTTTTACTGTGATAAAAAGCCTTCTGTTTCGACCGCCAAACCTCTCAGGGGTGCCTTTGAATCCGTTTGGCACCATTTTTGAGTGAATGGCCGAAAGTCAGAACTTTGATGAAATTGTGACCCCGGGGCTGAGGGATTTTTTCAAAAGAATCTTTTTCTGCCGGTTAAGTTGTCGAGGGATGATTTCTTTTCTTGAGATAAAAAGCCTTCTGTTTCGACCGCCAAACCTCTCAGGGGTGCATTTGCATCCGTTTGGCACCATTTTTGAGTGGTGGAATAGTAGTAAAATAGCTTTAAAGTAGTAGTAAAGTAGTAGTAAAATTATAGTAAAGTAGCAAAGTAGTAGTAAAATTATCTTAAAACAGTAGTGAAGTAGTAGTAAAGCAGTAGTAAAATGGCAGTAAAGTAGTAGTAAAATGGTAGTCAAGTAGTAGTAAAGCGGTAGTAAAGTAGTAGTAAAGCAGTATTAAAGTAGTAGTAAGAATGACCTCAGAAGTGTTCACTGTACAAAAAGGCGCCATGTTGGTATCCTCAATCACAGAGGTTTTTCCAGTTGTTTCCATAACAAGTAGTGGGGCGGGGGGAAAGGCTTCTCAGTGTTTGTATGTTGATCCCTGTTTACACTATTATGTTAAAAAGTACACCAGAATTTAGTGGCGTTGGATATTTTGGGTCCCAAAATGTCCCCGCCAGCAGTGGTTGCATAAAATCCTTTAGTCAGAACTGAGCGATGGGCAACACACTGTCGTGAGTCAGGAGCTGTGTGAGGAGCCAGTAGTCAAAACTGAGGTGAGGACAAAAGCATACCCTCCAACATTTCTCCGAGGAAAATAGGGGTGCCCTGTTCTGAAACAACAATTTTACTACAGTGGTACCTCAGGTTAAGTACTTAATTCGTTCCGGAGGTCCGTTCTTAAACTGAAACTGTTCTTAACCTGAAGCACCACTTTAGCTAATGGGGCCTCCTGCTGTCGCCGCGCCGCCGGATCACGATTTCTGTTCTCATCCTGAAGCAAATTTCTTAACCTGAAGCACTATTTCTGGGTTAGCGGAGTCTGTAACCTGAAGCATCTGTAAGCTGAAGCATCTGTAACCTGAAGCATATGTAACCCGAGGTACCACTGTATTTATACCACATCCATCTGTCTGGGTTGCTCTAGCCACTCTGGGCGGCTTCCAAAACATATAAAAAGGTAATAAAACAGTAAACATTAAAAAAACTTCCCTATGTTGTTGTTGTTTAGTCGTTTAGTCGTGTACGACTCTTCGTGACCCCATGAACCAGAGCACGCCAGGCACCTCTGTCCTCTGCTGATTTCTTTTCCTTTGATAAAAAGCCTTCTGTTTCGACCGTCAAACCTCTCAGGGGAGCATTTGCAACCGTTTGGCACCATTTTTGAGTGAATGGCCGAAAGTCAGATTTTTGATGAAATTGTGACCCCGGGGCTTAGGTATTTTTTCAACAAAAACTTTTTCTGCCGGTTTAGTTGTCGAGGGCTGATTTCTTTTACTGAGATAAAAAGCCTTCTGTTTCGACCGCCAAACCTCTCGGGGGAGCATTTGCAACCGTTTGGCACCATTTTTGAGTGGTGGAATAGTAGTAAAATAGCTTTAAAGTAGTAGTAAAGTAGTAGTAAAATTATAGTAAAGTAGCAAAGTAGTAGTAAAATTATCATAAAACAGTAGCAAAGTAGTAGTAAAGCAGTAGTAAAATGGCAGTAAAGTAGTAGTAAATGGTAGTAAAGTAGTAGTAAAGTAGTAGTAAAATGGTAGTCAAGTAGTAGTAAAGCGGTAGTAAAGTAGTAGTAAAGTAGTAGTAAAACAGTATTAAAGTAGTAGTATAATGACCTCAGAAGTGTTCACTGTACAAAAAGGCGCCATGTTGGTAGCCTCAATCACAGAGCTTTTTCCAGTTGTTTCCATATCAAGTAGTGGGGCGGGGGGAAAGGCTTCTCAGTGTTTGTTTGTTTTTGTTTTGAAAATTTTTTTATTAAGAGTTTTGTTAATACAATAGAGAAAAGACAGAATAAATAGATAATAGACAGGGGGGAAAAGCAAACATAAAATTTAACATCTTGTAGTACCCATCTTTTCTTCATCCTTTGGACTTCCTCAAATCTCCCGCTCTTGCTTTCCACATTATAAAACTTTAGCCAGCAACTTATCACCTTGTTTCAATTCTTATTATACACATTTCCAATGTTTTGTCCCTAACTTTGAATATTTTTGTCTAGGTCTTAAGACCTAATTTTAACACAATATTTATTCAAAATTTATTTTTCTCATAAAGTTCACTCATTCTCATAATCTTGTCAACTAACTTTATGGGCCCTGTTATTTTCAAATCTCTCATCCTTCTTAACACTCATATAATTTACAATGTTTTTGCAGATAGTCCTTAAATTTCTTCCAATCCTCTTCCACGTCTTGCTCTCCCAGGTCTCGGATTCTGCCAGTCATTTCTGCAGGTTCCATATAGTCCATCAGTTGCATCTGCCATTCTTCCAGCGTGGGCAAATCTAGAGTTTTCCAATACTTAGCGACAAGTATCCTTGCTGCTGTTGTTGCATACATAAATAATGTTCGATCATTCTTTAACACCCTCTGGTCAACAATGCCCAAAAGGAAGGCCTCTGGTTTCTTGGGAAAGGTATACCTAAATACCTTTTTCAGCTCATTATATATCATTTCCCAGAAGGCCTTAACCTTAGGGCAGGTCCACCAGAGGTGAAAGAACGTTCCTTCAGTTTCCTTACATTTCCAACACTTATTGTCTGACAGGTGATATATTTTTGCTAGCTGGACTGGGGTCAAGTACCACCTGTATATCATTTTCATAATATTTTCTTTCAAGGCATTACATGCCGTAAACTTCATACATGCCGTAAAGTCCATCACTTTTCCCAGTCAGCAAACATAATATTATACCCAATGTCCTGTGCCCACTTTATCATAGCTGATTTAACCGTTTCATCCTGTGTGTTCCACCTCAGCAGCAAGTTATACATTCTTGAAAGTAATTTAGTCTTAGGTTCTAACAGTTCTGTTTCCAATTTCGATTTTTCCACCTGGAATCCTAACTTTTTATCCAGTTTAAAAACCTCTTTGATCTGAGCATAGTGTAGCCAATCTCGCACTTTATCTTTTAGTCTCTCCAAACTCTGCAATCTCCAATTGTCTCCATCTCTTTCTAATTTTTCCCAATACTTTGGCCATTTGACCTCCATATTGGGTCTTTTCACTGCTTTCGTTTCCATAGGTGATAACCACCTCGGGGTCTTATTTTCTAATATGTCCTAATATTTTGTCCAGACATTGAACACTGCTTTCCTGACAATATGGTTCTTGAAGTTCTTATGGATCTTAACCTTGTCATACCACAAATATGCATGCCAACCAAAAGCATTATTAAATCCTTCCAAATCTAAGACATCAGCGTTTGCAAGAAGCAGCCAATCTTTCAGCCAGCAGAAAGCTGCTGATTCATAGTACAACCTTAAGTCTGGCAGGGCAAACCCCCCTCTTTCTTTAGCGTCAGTTAGTATTTTAAACTTAATTCTGGGCTTTTTGCCCTGCCAGACAAATTTAGAGATATCTCTTTGCCACCTCCCGAAACACTGAATTTTGTCCACAATCTGTAAAGTCTGAAAAAGAAACAGCATCCTTGGCAATACATTCATTTTTATAGCAGCAATTCGACCCAACAAGGAAAGTTTCAATCTTGACCAACTTTCTAAGTCCCTCTTAATTTCTAGCCAACACTTTTCATAATTATCCTTAAATAGACTCAGATTTTTTGCTGTTATGTTCACCCCTAGGTATTTAACTTTTTTCACCACATTTAACTCTGTCTCTTTCTGAAACCTCTCTGACTCTGAAGTTGTCAAGTTTTTTCCCAGTACCTTAGTTTTTTGTTTGTTTAATTTAAATCCCGCCACCCGACCAAACTCTTGAATCACTTGTAATGCCCTTTTCGTACTGGACTCTGGCTCCTGTAGGGTCAAAACTAGGTCATCTGCAAAAGCTTTAAGTTTGTACTGTTTCGCTCCGACCTGAATTCCTTCCACCAACCGGTCCCCTCGAATCATATTTAGGAGCACCTCCAGGACCGAAATAAATAGGAGAGGGGAAATAGGGCAACCTTGTTGTGTTCCTTTTTCAATTTTAAACTCTTCTGTCACCACATTGTTAACTATCAATTTAGCCTTTTGATCTGAATAGATTGCATCAATCCCATTTTCAAATCCCCGTCCCACTCCCATCCCTTCCAGGTTTGTATGTTGATCCCTGTTTACACTATTATGTTAAAAAGTACACCAGAATTTAGTGGCGTTGGATATTTTGGGTCCCAAAATGTCCCCGCCAGCAGTGGCTGCATAAAATCCTTTAGTCAGATGTCCATGGTGATGTCCATGTGTAGAGTCGTCTCTTGTGTTGTTGGAAAAGCGTGTTTATGATGACCAGCTTGTTCTCTTGACAGAACTCTATTAGCCTTTGCCCTGCTTCGTTTTGATCTCCAAGGCCCAACTTGCCAGTTGTTCCTTTTATCTCTTGCCTCCCTACTTTAGCATTCCAATCCCCTATAATCAGAAGAACATCCTTCTTTGGTGTCACTTCTATAAGGTGTTGTTAGTCTTCATAGAATTGGTCAATTTCAGTTTCTTCAGCACCAGTAGATGGTGCATAAACTTGGATTACTGTGATGTTAAAAGGTCTGCCTTGGATTCGTATCGAGATCATTCTATCATTCTATTCTATGTATAACTCCATCCCATCCAACATTTCTCCCATGAACATAGGGACGTCCTAAGGAAAAGCAGGATAACATCAGAAACCAGGACAGCTTCAATAAATCTGGGACTGTCCCGGGAAAATTAGGGACAACTGGAAGGTTTGCAAAAGTGGGGAAGTTAAGATCAAGGAACAAGAGAGAAGTCATGAGTGAAGGACAAGCCAAAGGAGAGGTTGAGGTAGGAGGCTTATTCGTTTGTTCTTGTTCTTGTTTTTATTGTGTATTTTGTGTTTTTTACCTTGCATTTTTAAGTGGTAAACCAACCTTAAATCTCCGGATGAAGGGCAGTATATACAATTAATAAAATAGTAACAATACTATTTGTTACTATAGACAAGCATGCCATTGTTCAGGAAGGTCTACTCAATTAATAGGGGTATAAATAGTAAAGTAGTATAAAAGTAATAAAGTAGCAGTAGTAAAGTGGAAGTAAAGTGGTAGTAAAGCAATAGTAAACCAGTAGTGAAGTAGCAGTTAAGTAATGGTAAAACAATAGTAAAGTGGTGGAATAGTAGTAAAATAGCAGTAAAGTAGTAGTAACGCAGTAATAAAATAGTAGTAAAATGGTAGTAAGGCAGTAGTGAAACAGCAGTAAGATAGTAGTAAAGTAGTAGTAAAGCGGTAGTAAAATGGTCCAATAGTAAAGTGGTGGAATAATAGTAAAATAGCTCTAAAGTAGTAGTAAAGTTGTAGTAAAATTGTACTAAAATAGTAGTAAAATGATAGTAAAGTAGTAGTAAAATAGTAAAAAAAACCTAAAGTAGTAGTAAAGTAGTAGTAAAGTGGTAGTAAAGCTGTAGTAAAGCTGTAGTAAAGTAGTAGTAAAGCTGTAGTAAAGTATTAGTAAAGCTGTAGTAAAGCTGTAGTAAAGCGGTAGTAAAGCTGTAGTAAAGGAGTAGTAAAGTTGTAGTAAAGTAGTAGTAAAGTCGTAGTAAAGTAGTAGTAAAGCTGTAGTAAAGCAGTAGTAAAGTAGTAGTAAAGCTGTAGTAAAGCGGAAGTAAAGTAGTGGTAAAACAGTAGTAAAGCAGTAGTAAGAATGACCTCAGAAGTTTTCGATGTACAAAAAGGCGCCATGTTGGTAGCCTCAATCACAGAGGTTTTTCCAATTGTTTCCATATAAAGTAGTGGGGCGGGGGGAATGGCTTCTCAGTGTTTGTATGTTGATCCCTGTTTACACTATTATGTTAAAAAGTACACCAGAATTTACTGGCGTCGGATATTTTGGGTCCCAAAATGTCTCCGCCAGCAGTGGCTGCATTAATTCCTTTAGTCAGAACTGAGCGATGGGCAACACACTGTCGTGAGTCAGGAGCTGTGTGAGGAGCCAGTAGTCAAAATAAGGGATATCAGTTAGATTTTATCTTACCGGCCCAGTGGTTTTTCCTACTTTCTTCAGTAGGCACAATTTTTAAGTGAATGGCCGAAAGTCAGATTTTTGATGAAATTATGACCCCGGGGCTTAGGGATTTTTTCAAAAAAAAAAAATTCTGCAAGTTAAGTTGTCGAGGGCTGATTTCTTATACTGTGATAAAAAGCCTTCTGTTTCGACCGCCAAACCTCTCAGGGGTGCCTTTGAATCCGTTTGGCACCATTTTTGAGTGAATGGCCGAAAGTCAGAACTTTGATGAAATTGTGACCCCGGGGCTGAGGGATATTTTCAAAAGAATCTTTTTCTGCCGGTTAAGTTGTCGAGGGATGATTTCTTTTCTTGAGATAAAAAGCCTTCTGTTTCGACCGCCAAACCTCTCAGGGGTGCATTTGCATCCGTTTGGCACCATTTTTGAGTGGTGGAATAGTAGTAAAATAGCTTTAAAGTAGTAGTAAAGTAGTAGTAAAATTATAGTAAAGTAGCAAAGTAGTAGTAAAATTATCGTAAAGCAGTAGTGAAGTAGTAGTAAAGCAGTAGTAAAATGGCAGTAAAGTAGTAGTAAAATGGTAGTCAGGTAGTAGTAAAGCGGTAGTAAAGTAGTAGTAAAGCAGTATTAAAGTAGTAGTAAGAATGACCTCAGAAGTGTTCACTGTACAAAAAGGCGCCATGTTGGTATCCTCAATCACAGAGGTTTTTCCAGTTGTTTCCATAACAAGTAGTGGGGCGGGGGGAAAGGCTTCTCAGTGTTTGTATGTTGATCCCTGTTTACACTATTATGTTAAAAAGTACACCAGAATTTAGTGGCGTTGGATATTTTGGGTCCCAAAATGTCTCCGCCAGCAGTGGCTGCATTAATTCCTTTAGTCAGAACTGAGCGATGGGCAACACACTGTCGTGAGTCAGGAGCTGTGTGAGGAGCCAGTAGTCAAAATAAGGGATATCAGTTAGATTTTATCTTACCGGCCCAGTGGTTTTTCCTACTTTCTTCAGTAGGCACAATTTTTAAGTGAATGGCCGAAAGTCAGATTTTTGATGAAATTATGACCCCGGGGCTTAGGGATTTTTTCCAAAAAAAAAATTCTGCAAGTTAAATTGTCGAGGGCTGATTTCTTTTACTGTGATAAAAAGCCTTCTGTTTCGACCGCCAAACCTCTCAGGGGTGCCTTTGAATCCGTTTGGCACCATTTTTGAGTGAATGGCCGAAAGTCAGAACTTTGATGAAATTGTGACCCCGGGGCTGAGGGATTTTTTCAAAAGAATCTTTTTCTGCCGGTTAAGTTGTCGAGGGATGATTTCTTTTCTTGAGATAAAAAGCCTTCTGTTTCGGCCGCCAAACCTCTCAGGGGTGCATTTGCATCCGTTTGGCACCATTTTTGAGTGGTGGAATAGTAGTAAAATAGCTTTAAAGTAGTAGTAAAGTAGTAGTAAAATTATAGTAAAGTAGCAAAGTAGTAGTAAAATTATCGTAAAACAGTAGCAAAGTAGTAGTAAAGCAGTAGTAAAATGGCAGTAAAGTAGTAGTAAATGGTAGTAAAGTAGAAGTAAAGTAGTAGTAAAATGGTAGTCAAGTAGTAATAAAGCGGTAGTAAAGTAGTAGTAAAGTAGTAGTAAAACAGTATTAAAGTAGTAGTATAATGACCTCAGAAGTGTTCACTGTACAAAAAGGCGCCATGTTGGTAGACTCAATCACAGAGCTTTTTCCAGTTGTTTCCATATCAAGTAGTGGGGCGGGGGGAAAGGCTTCTCAGTGTTTGTTTGTTTTTGTTTTGAAAATTTTTTTATTAAGAGTTTTGTTAATACAATAGAGAAAAGACAGAATAAATAGATAATAGACAGGGGGGAAAAGCAAACATAAAATTTAACATCTTGTAGTACCCATCTTTTCTTCATCCTTTGGACTTCCTCAAATCTCCCGCTCTTGCTTTCCACATTATAAAACTTTAGCCAGCAACTTATCACCTTGTTTCAATTCTTATTATACACATTTCCAATGTTTTGTCCCTAACTTTGAATATTTTTGTCTAGGTCTTAAGACCTAATTTTAACACAATATTTATTCAAAATTTATTTTTCTCATAAAGTTCACTCATTCTCATAATCTTGTCAACTAACTTTATGGGCCCTGTTATTTTCAAATCTCTCATCCTTCTTAACACTCATATAATTTACAATGTTTTTGCAGATAGTCCTTAAATTTCTTCCAATCCTCTTCCACGTCTTGCTCTCCCAGGTCTCGGATTCTGCCAGTCATTTCTGCAGGTTCCATATAGTCCATCAGTTGCATCTGCCATTCTTCCAGCGTGGGCAAATCTAGAGTTTTCCAATACTTAGCGACAAGTATCCTTGCTGCTGTTGTTGCATACATAAATAATGTTCGATCATTCTTTAACACCCTCTGGTCAACAATGCCCAAAAGGAAGGCCTCTGGTTTCTTGGGAAAGGTATACCTAAATACCTTTTTCAGCTCATTATATATCATTTCCCAGAAGGCCTTAACCTTAGGGCAGGTCCACCAGAGGTGAAAGAACGTTCCTTCAGTTTCCTTACATTTCCAACACTTATTGTCTGACAGGTGATATATTTTTGCTAGCTGGACTGGGGTCAAGTACCACCTGTATATCATTTTCATAATATTTTCTTTCAAGGCATTACATGCCGTAAACTTCATACATGCCGTAAAGTCCATCACTTTTCCCAGTCAGCAAACATAATATTATACCCAATGTCCTGTGCCCACTTTATCATAGCTGATTTAACCGTTTCATCCTGTGTGTTCCACCTCAGCAGCAAGTTATACATTCTTGAAAATAATTTAGTCTTAGGTTCTAACAGTTCTGTTTCCAATTTCGATTTTTCCACCTGGAATCCTAACTTTTTATCCAGTTTAAAAACCTCTTTGATCTGAGCATAGTGTAGCCAATCTCGCACTTTATCTTTTAGTCTCTCCAAACTCTGCAATCTCCAATTGTCTCCATCTCTTTCTAATTTTTCCCAATACTTTGGCCATTTGACCTCCATATTGGGTCTTTTCACTGCTTTCGTTTCCATAGGTGATAACCACCTCGGGGTCTTATTTTCTAATATGTCCTAATATTTTGTCCAGACATTGAACACTGCTTTCCTGACAATATGGTTCTTGAAGTTCTTATGGATCTTAACCTTGTCATACCACAAATATGCATGCCAACCAAAAGCATTATTAAATCCTTCCAAATCTAAGACATCAGCGTTTGCAAGAAGCAGCCAATCTTTCAGCCAGCAGAAAGCTGCTGATTCATAGTACAACCTTAAGTCTGGCAGGGCAAACCCCCCTCTTTCTTTAGCGTCAGTTAGTATTTTAAACTTAATTCTGGGCTTTTTGCCCTGCCAGACAAATTTAGAGATATCTCTTTGCCACCTCCCGAAACACTGAATTTTGTCCACAATCTGTAAAGTCTGAAAAAGAAACAGCATCCTTGGCAATACATTCATTTTTATAGCAGCAATTCGACCCAACAAGGAAAGTTTCAATCTTGACCAACTTTCTAAGTCCCTCTTAATTTCTAGCCAACACTTTTCATAATTATCCTTAAATAGACTCAGATTTTTTGCTGTTATGTTCACCCCTAGGTATTTAACTTTTTTCACCACATTTAACTCTGTCTCTTTCTGAAACCTCTCTGACTCTGAAGTTGTCAAGTTTTTTCCCAGTACCTTAGTTTTTTGTTTGTTTAATTTAAATCCCGCCACCCGACCAAACTCTTGAATCACTTGTAATGCCCTTTTCGTACTGGACTCTGGCTCCTGTAGGGTCAAAACTAGGTCATCTGCAAAAGCTTTAAGTTTGTACTGTTTCGCTCCGACCTGAATTCCTTCCACCAACCGGTCCCCTCGAATCATATTTAGGAGCACCTCCAGGACCGAAATAAATAGGAGAGGGGAAATAGGGCAACCTTGTTGTGTTCCTTTTTCAATTTTAAACTCTTCTGTCACCACATTGTTAACTATCAATTTAGCCTTTTGATCTGAATAGATTGCATCAATCCCATTTTCAAATCCCCGTCCCACTCCCATCCCTTCCAGGTTTGTATGTTGATCCCTGTTTACACTATTATGTTAAAAAGTACACCAGAATTTAGTGGCGTTGGATATTTTGGGTCCCAAAATGTCCCCGCCAGCAGTGGCTGCATAAAATCCTTTAGTCAGATGTCCATGGTGATGTCCATGTGTAGAGTCGTCTCTTGTGTTGTTGGAAAAGCGTGTTTATGATGACCAGCTTGTTCTCTTGACAGAACTCTATTAGCCTTTGCCCTGCTTCGTTTTGATCTCCAAGGCCCAACTTGCCAGTTGTTCCTTTTATCTCTTGCCTCCCTACTTTAGCATTCCAATCCCCTATAATCAGAAGAACATCCTTCTTTGGTGTCACTTCTATAAGGTGTTGTTAGTCTTCATAGAATTGGTCAATTTCAGTTTCTTCAGCACCAGTAGATGGTGCATAAACTTGGATTACTGTGATGTTAAAAGGTCTGCCTTGGATTCGTATCGAGATCATTCTATCATTCTATTCTATGTATAACTCCATCCCATCCAACATTTCTCCCATGAACATAGGGACGTCCTAAGGAAAAGCAGGATAACATCAGAAACCAGGACAGCTTCAATAAATCTGGGACTGTCCCGGGAAAATTAGGGACAACTGGAAGGTTTGCAAAAGTGGGGAAGTTAAGATCAAGGAACAAGAGAGAAGTCATGAGTGAAGGACAAGCCAAAGGAGAGGTTGAGGTAGGAGGCTTATTCGTTTGTTCTTGTTCTTGTTTTTATTGTGTATTTTGTGTTTTTTACCTTGCATTTTTAAGTGGTAAACCAACCTTAAATCTCCGGATGAAGGGCAGTATATACAATTAATAAAATAGTAACAATACTATTTGTTACTATAGACAAGCATGCCATTGTTCAGGAAGGTCTACTCAATTAATAGGGGTATAAATAGTAAAGTAGTATAAAAGTAATAAAGTAGCAGTAGTAAAGTGGAAGTAAAGTGGTAGTAAAGCAATAGTAAACCAGTAGTGAAGTAGCAGTTAAGTAATGGTAAAACAATAGTAAAGTGGTGGAATAGTAGTAAAATAGCAGTAAAGTAGTAGTAACGCAGTAATAAAATAGTAGTAAAATGGTAGTAAGGCAGTAGTGAAACAGCAGTAAGATAGTAGTAAAGTAGTAGTAAAGCGGTAGTAAAATGGTCCAATAGTAAAGTGGTGGAATAATAGTAAAATAGCTCTAAAGTAGTAGTAAAGTTGTAGTAAAATTGTACTAAAATAGTAGTAAAATGATAGTAAAGTAGTAGTAAAATAGTAAAAAAAACCTAAAGTAGTAGTAAAGTAGTAGTAAAGTGGTAGTAAAGCTGTAGTAAAGCTGTAGTAAAGTAGTAGTAAAGCTGTAGTAAAGTAGTAGTAAAGCTGTAGTAAAGTAGTAGTAAAGCGGTAGTAAAGCGGTAGTAAAGTAGTAGTAAAGCTGTAGTAAAGCTGTAGTAAAGCAGTAGTAAAGCTGTAGTAAAGTTGTAGTAAAGTAGTAGTAAAGTCGTAGTAAAGTAGTAGTAAAGCTGTAGTAAAGCTGTAGTAAAGCAGTAGTAAAGTAGTAGTAAAGCTGTAGTAAAGCGGAAGTAAAGTAGTGGTAAAACAGTAGTAAAGCAGTAGTAAGAATGACCTCAGAAGTTTTCGATGTACAAAAAGGCGCCATGTTGGTAGCCTCAATCACAGAGGTTTTTCCAATTGTTTCCATATAAAGTAGTGGGGCGGGGGGAATGGCTTCTCAGTGTTTGTATGTTGATCCCTGTTTACACTATTATGTTAAAAAGTACACCAGAATTTACTGGCGTCGGATATTTTGGGTCCCAAAATGTCTCCGCCAGCAGTGGCTGCATTAATTCCATTAGTCAGAACTGAGCGATGGGCAACACACTGTCGTGAGTCAGGAGCTGTGTGAGGAGCCAGTAGTCAAAATAAGGGATATCAGTTAGATTTTATCTTACCGGCCCAGTGGTTTTTCCTACTTTCTTCAGTAGGCACAATTTTTAAGTGAATGGCCGAAAGTCAGATTTTTGATGAAATTATGACCCCGGGGCTTAGGGATTTTTTCAAAAAAAAAAAATTCTGCAAGTTAAGTTGTCGAGGGCTGATTTCTTTTACTGTGATAAAAAGCCTTCTGTTTCGACCGCCAAACCTCTCAGGGGTGCATTTGCATCCGTTTGGCACCATTTTTGAGTGGTGGAATAGTAGTAAAATAGCTTTAAAGTAGTAGTAAAGTAGTAGTAAAATTATAGTAAAGTAGCAAAGTAGTAGTAAAATTATCGTAAAGCAGTAGTGAAGTAGTAGTAAAGCAGTAGTAAAATGGCAGTAAAGTAGTAGTAAAATGGTAGTCAAGTAGTAGTAAAGCGGTAGTAAAGTAGTAGTAAAGCAGTATTAAAGTAGTAGTAAGAATGACCTCAGAAGTGTTCACTGTACAAAAAGGCGCCATGTTGGTATCCTCAATCACAGAGGTTTTTCCAGTTGTTTCCATAACAAGTAGTGGGGCGGGGGGAAAGGCTTCTCAGTGTTTGTATGTTGATCCCTGTTTACACTATTATGTTAAAAAGTACACCAGAATTTAGTGGCGTTGGATATTTTGGGTCCCAAAATGTCCCCGCCAGCAGTGGTTGCATAAAATCCTTTAGTCAGAACTGAGCGATGGGCAACACACTGTCGTGAGTCAGGAGCTGTGTGAGGAGCCAGTAGTCAAAACTGAGGTGAGGACAAAAGCATACCCTCCAACATTTCTCCGAGGAAAATAGGGGTGCCCTGTTCTGAAACAACAATTTTACTACAGTGGTACCTCAGGTTAAGTACTTAATTCGTTCCGGAGGTCCGTTCTTAAACTGAAACTGTTCTTAACCTGAAGCACCACTTTAGCTAATGGGGCCTCCTGCTGTCGCCGCGCCGCCGGATCACGATTTCTGTTCTCATCCTGAAGCAAATTTCTTAACCTGAAGCACTATTTCTGGGTTAGCGGAGTCTGTAACCTGAAGCATCTGTAAGCTGAAGCATCTGTAACCTGAAGCATATGTAACCCGAGGTACCACTGTATTTATACCACATCCATCTGCCTGGGTTGCTCTAGCCACTCTGGGCGGCTTCCAAAACATATAAAAAGGTAATAAAACAGTAAACATTAAAAAAACTTCCCTATGTTGTTGTTGTTTAGTCGTTTAGTCGTGTACGACTCTTCGTGACCCCATGAACCAGAGCACGCCAGGCACCTCTGTCCTCTGCTGATTTCTTTTCCTTTGATAAAAAGCCTTCTGTTTCGACCGCCAAACCTCTCAGGGGAGCATTTGCAACCGTTTGGCACCATTTTTGAGTGAATGGCCGAAAGTCAGATTTTTGATGAAATTGTGACCTAATTGTGATGAAATTAGGTATTTTTTCAACAAAAACTTTTTCTGCCGGTTTAGTTGTCGAGGGCTGATTTCTTTTACTGAGATAAAAAGCCTTCTGTTTCGACCGCCAAACCTCTCGGGGGAGCATTTGCAACCGTTTGGCACCATTTTTGAGTGGTGGAATAGTAGTAAAATAGCTTTAAAGTAGTAGTAAAGTAGTAGTAAAATTATAGTAAAGTAGCAAAGTAGTAGTAAAATTATCGTAAAACAGTAGCAAAGTAGTAGTAAAGCAGTAGTAAAATGGCAGTAAAGTAGTAGTAAATGGTAGTAAAGTAGTAGTAAAGTAGTAGTAAAATGGTAGTCAAGTAGTAGTAAAGCGGTAGTAAAGTAGTAGTAAAGTAGTAGTAAAACAGTATTAAAGTAGTAGTATAATGACCTCAGAAGTGTTCACTGTACAAAAAGGCGCCATGTTGGTAGACTCAATCACAGAGCTTTTTCCAGTTGTTTCCATATCAAGTAGTGGGGCGGGGGGAAAGGCTTCTCAGTGTTTGTTTGTTTTTGTTTTGAAAATTTTTTTATTAAGAGTTTTGTTAATACAATAGAGAAAAGACAGAATAAATAGATAATAGACAGGGGGGAAAAGCAAACATAAAATTTAACATCTTGTAGTACCCATCTTTTCTTCATCCTTTGGACTTCCTCAAATCTCCCGCTCTTGCTTTCCACATTATAAAACTTTAGCCAGCAACTTATCACCTTGTTTCAATTCTTATTATACACATTTCCAATGTTTTGTCCCTAACTTTGAATATTTTTGTCTAGGTCTTAAGACCTAATTTTAACACAATATTTATTCAAAATTTATTTTTCTCATAAAGTTCACTCATTCTCATAATCTTGTCAACTAACTTTATGGGCCCTGTTATTTTCAAATCTCTCATCCTTCTTAACACTCATATAATTTACAATGTTTTTGCAGATAGTCCTTAAATTTCTTCCAATCCTCTTCCACGTCTTGCTCTCCCAGGTCTCGGATTCTGCCAGTCATTTCTGCAGGTTCCATATAGTCCATCAGTTGCATCTGCCATTCTTCCAGCGTGGGCAAATCTAGAGTTTTCCAATACTTAGCGACAAGTATCCTTGCTGCTGTTGTTGCATACATAAATAATGTTCGATCATTCTTTAACACCCTCTGGTCAACAATGCCCAAAAGGAAGGCCTCTGGTTTCTTGGGAAAGGTATACCTAAATACCTTTTTCAGCTCATTATATATCATTTCCCAGAAGGCCTTAACCTTAGGGCAGGTCCACCAGAGGTGAAAGAACGTTCCTTCAGTTTCCTTACATTTCCAACACTTATTGTCTGACAGGTGATATATTTTTGCTAGCTGGACTGGGGTCAAGTACCACCTGTATATCATTTTCATAATATTTTCTTTCAAGGCATTACATGCCGTAAACTTCATACATGCCGTAAAGTCCATCACTTTTCCCAGTCAGCAAACATAATATTATACCCAATGTCCTGTGCCCACTTTATCATAGCTGATTTAACCGTTTCATCCTGTGTGTTCCACCTCAGCAGCAAGTTATACATTCTTGAAAGTAATTTAGTCTTAGGTTCTAACAGTTCTGTTTCCAATTTCGATTTTTCCACCTGGAATCCTAACTTTTTATCCAGTTTAAAAACCTCTTTGATCTGAGCATAGTGTAGCCAATCTCGCACTTTATCTTTTAGTCTCTCCAAACTCTGCAATCTCCAATTGTCTCCATCTCTTTCTAATTTTTCCCAATACTTTGGCCATTTGACCTCCATATTGGGTCTTTTCACTGCTTTCGTTTCCATAGGTGATAACCACCTCGGGGTCTTATTTTCTAATATGTCCTAATATTTTGTCCAGACATTGAACACTGCTTTCCTGACAATATGGTTCTTGAAGTTCTTATGGATCTTAACCTTGTCATACCACAAATATGCATGCCAACCAAAAGCATTATTAAATCCTTCCAAATCTAAGACATCAGCGTTTGCAAGAAGCAGCCAATCTTTCAGCCAGCAGAAAGCTGCTGATTCATAGTACAACCTTAAGTCTGGCAGGGCAAACCCCCCTCTTTCTTTAGCGTCAGTTAGTATTTTAAACTTAATTCTGGGCTTTTTGCCCTGCCAGACAAATTTAGAGATATCTCTTTGCCACCTCCCGAAACACTGAATTTTGTCCACAATCTGTAAAGTCTGAAAAAGAAACAGCATCCTTGGCAATACATTCATTTTTATAGCAGCAATTCGACCCAACAAGGAAAGTTTCAATCTTGACCAACTTTCTAAGTCCCTCTTAATTTCTAGCCAACACTTTTCATAATTATCCTTAAATAGACTCAGATTTTTTGCTGTTATGTTCACCCCTAGGTATTTAACTTTTTTCACCACATTTAACTCTGTCTCTTTCTGAAACCTCTCTGACTCTGAAGTTGTCAAGTTTTTTCCCAGTACCTTAGTTTTTTGTTTGTTTAATTTAAATCCCGCCACCCGACCAAACTCTTGAATCACTTGTAATGCCCTTTTCGTACTGGACTCTGGCTCCTGTAGGGTCAAAACTAGGTCATCTGCAAAAGCTTTAAGTTTGTACTGTTTCGCTCCGACCTGAATTCCTTCCACCAACCGGTCCCCTCGAATCATATTTAGGAGCACCTCCAGGACCGAAATAAATAGGAGAGGGGAAATAGGGCAACCTTGTTGTGTTCCTTTTTCAATTTTAAACTCTTCTGTCACCACATTGTTAACTATCAATTTAGCCTTTTGATCTGAATAGATTGCATCAATCCCATTTTCAAATCCCCGTCCCACTCCCATCCCTTCCAGGTTTGTATGTTGATCCCTGTTTACACTATTATGTTAAAAAGTACACCAGAATTTAGTGGCGTTGGATATTTTGGGTCCCAAAATGTCCCCGCCAGCAGTGGCTGCATAAAATCCTTTAGTCAGATGTCCATGGTGATGTCCATGTGTAGAGTCGTCTCTTGTGTTGTTGGAAAAGCGTGTTTATGATGACCAGCTTGTTCTCTTGACAGAACTCTATTAGCCTTTGCCCTGCTTCGTTTTGATCTCCAAGGCCCAACTTGCCAGTTGTTCCTTTTATCTCTTGCCTCCCTACTTTAGCATTCCAATCCCCTATAATCAGAAGAACATCCTTCTTTGGTGTCACTTCTATAAGGTGTTGTTAGTCTTCATAGAATTGGTCAATTTCAGTTTCTTCAGCACCAGTAGATGGTGCATAAACTTGGATTACTGTGATGTTAAAAGGTCTGCCTTGGATTCGTATCGAGATCATTCTATCATTCTATTCTATGTATAACTCCATCCCATCCAACATTTCTCCCATGAACATAGGGACGTCCTAAGGAAAAGCAGGATAACATCAGAAACCAGGACAGCTTCAATAAATCTGGGACTGTCCCGGGAAAATTAGGGACAACTGGAAGGTTTGCAAAAGTGGGGAAGTTAAGATCAAGGAACAAGAGAGAAGTCATGAGTGAAGGACAAGCCAAAGGAGAGGTTGAGGTAGGAGGCTTATTCGTTTGTTCTTGTTCTTGTTTTTATTGTGTATTTTGTGTTTTTTACCTTGCATTTTTAAGTGGTAAACCAACCTTAAATCTCCGGATGAAGGGCAGTATATACAATTAATAAAATAGTAACAATACTATTTGTTACTATAGACAAGCATGCCATTGTTCAGGAAGGTCTACTCAATTAATAGGGGTATAAATAGTAAAGTAGTATAAAAGTAATAAAGTAGCAGTAGTAAAGTGGAAGTAAAGTGGTAGTAAAGCAATAGTAAACCAGTAGTGAAGTAGCAGTTAAGTAATGGTAAAACAATAGTAAAGTGGTGGAATAGTAGTAAAATAGCAGTAAAGTAGTAGTAACGCAGTAATAAAATAGTAGTAAAATGGTAGTAAGGCAGTAGTGAAACAGCAGTAAGATAGTAGTAAAGTAGTAGTAAAGCGGTAGTAAAATGGTCCAATAGTAAAGTGGTGGAATAATAGTAAAATAGCTCTAAAGTAGTAGTAAAGTTGTAGTAAAATTGTACTAAAATAGTAGTAAAATGATAGTAAAGTAGTAGTAAAATAGTAAAAAAAACCTAAAGTAGTAGTAAAGTAGTAGTAAAGTGGTAGTAAAGCTGTAGTAAAGCTGTAGTAAAGTAGTAGTAAAGCTGTAGTAAAGTAGTAGTAAAGCTGTAGTAAAGTAGTAGTAAAGCGGTAGTAAAGCGGTAGTAAAGTAGTAGTAAAGCTGTAGTAAAGCTGTAGTAAAGCAGTAGTAAAGCTGTAGTAAAGTTGTAGTAAAGTAGTAGTAAAGTCGTAGTAAAGTAGTAGTAAAGCTGTAGTAAAGCTGTAGTAAAGCAGTAGTAAAGTAGTAGTAAAGCTGTAGTAAAGCGGAAGTAAAGTAGTGGTAAAACAGTAGTAAAGCAGTAGTAAGAATGACCTCAGAAGTTTTCGATGTACAAAAAGGCGCCATGTTGGTAGCCTCAATCACAGAGGTTTTTCCAATTGTTTCCATATAAAGTAGTGGGGCGGGGGGAATGGCTTCTCAGTGTTTGTATGTTGATCCCTGTTTACACTATTATGTTAAAAAGTACACCAGAATTTACTGGCGTCGGATATTTTGGGTCCCAAAATGTCTCCGCCAGCAGTGGCTGCATTAATTCCATTAGTCAGAACTGAGCGATGGGCAACACACTGTCGTGAGTCAGGAGCTGTGTGAGGAGCCAGTAGTCAAAATAAGGGATATCAGTTAGATTTTATCTTACCGGCCCAGTGGTTTTTCCTACTTTCTTCAGTAGGCACAATTTTTAAGTGAATGGCCGAAAGTCAGATTTTTGATGAAATTATGACCCCGGGGCTTAGGGATTTTTTCAAAAAAAAAAAATTCTGCAAGTTAAGTTGTCGAGGGCTGATTTCTTTTACTGTGATAAAAAGCCTTCTGTTTCGACCGCCAAACCTCTCAGGGGTGCATTTGCATCCGTTTGGCACCATTTTTGAGTGGTGGAATAGTAGTAAAATAGCTTTAAAGTAGTAGTAAAGTAGTAGTAAAATTATAGTAAAGTAGCAAAGTAGTAGTAAAATTATCGTAAAGCAGTAGTGAAGTAGTAGTAAAGCAGTAGTAAAATGGCAGTAAAGTAGTAGTAAAATGGTAGTCAAGTAGTAGTAAAGCGGTAGTAAAGTAGTAGTAAAGCAGTATTAAAGTAGTAGTAAGAATGACCTCAGAAGTGTTCACTGTACAAAAAGGCGCCATGTTGGTATCCTCAATCACAGAGGTTTTTCCAGTTGTTTCCATAACAAGTAGTGGGGCGGGGGGAAAGGCTTCTCAGTGTTTGTATGTTGATCCCTGTTTACACTATTATGTTAAAAAGTACACCAGAATTTAGTGGCGTTGGATATTTTGGGTCCCAAAATGTCCCCGCCAGCAGTGGTTGCATAAAATCCTTTAGTCAGAACTGAGCGATGGGCAACACACTGTCGTGAGTCAGGAGCTGTGTGAGGAGCCAGTAGTCAAAACTGAGGTGAGGACAAAAGCATACCCTCCAACATTTCTCCGAGGAAAATAGGGGTGCCCTGTTCTGAAACAACAATTTTACTACAGTGGTACCTCAGGTTAAGTACTTAATTCGTTCCGGAGGTCCGTTCTTAAACTGAAACTGTTCTTAACCTGAAGCACCACTTTAGCTAATGGGGCCTCCTGCTGTCGCCGCGCCGCCGGATCACGATTTCTGTTCTCATCCTGAAGCAAATTTCTTAACCTGAAGCACTATTTCTGGGTTAGCGGAGTCTGTAACCTGAAGCATCTGTAAGCTGAAGCATCTGTAACCTGAAGCATATGTAACCCGAGGTACCACTGTATTTATACCACATCCATCTGCCTGGGTTGCTCTAGCCACTCTGGGCGGCTTCCAAAACATATAAAAAGGTAATAAAACAGTAAACATTAAAAAAACTTCCCTATGTTGTTGTTGTTTAGTCGTTTAGTCGTGTACGACTCTTCGTGACCCCATGAACCAGAGCACGCCAGGCACCTCTGTCCTCTGCTGATTTCTTTTCCTTTGATAAAAAGCCTTCTGTTTCGACCGCCAAACCTCTCAGGGGAGCATTTGCAACCGTTTGGCACCATTTTTGAGTGAATGGCCGAAAGTCAGATTTTTGATGAAATTGTGACCTAATTGTGATGAAATTAGGTATTTTTTCAACAAAAACTTTTTCTGCCGGTTTAGTTGTCGAGGGCTGATTTCTTTTACTGAGATAAAAAGCCTTCTGTTTCGACCGCCAAACCTCTCGGGGGAGCATTTGCAACCGTTTGGCACCATTTTTGAGTGGTGGAATAGTAGTAAAATAGCTTTAAAGTAGTAGTAAAGTAGTAGTAAAATTATAGTAAAGTAGCAAAGTAGTAGTAAAATTATCGTAAAACAGTAGCAAAGTAGTAGTAAAGCAGTAGTAAAATGGCAGTAAAGTAGTAGTAAATGGTAGTAAAGTAGTAGTAAAGTAGTAGTAAAATGGTAGTCAAGTAGTAGTAAAGCGGTAGTAAAGTAGTAGTAAAGTAGTAGTAAAACAGTATTAAAGTAGTAGTATAATGACCTCAGAAGTGTTCACTGTACAAAAAGGCGCCATGTTGGTAGACTCAATCACAGAGCTTTTTCCAGTTGTTTCCATATCAAGTAGTGGGGCGGGGGGAAAGGCTTCTCAGTGTTTGTTTGTTTTTGTTTTGAAAATTTTTTTATTAAGAGTTTTGTTAATACAATAGAGAAAAGACAGAATAAATAGATAATAGACAGGGGGGAAAAGCAAACATAAAATTTAACATCTTGTAGTACCCATCTTTTCTTCATCCTTTGGACTTCCTCAAATCTCCCGCTCTTGCTTTCCACATTATAAAACTTTAGCCAGCAACTTATCACCTTGTTTCAATTCTTATTATACACATTTCCAATGTTTTGTCCCTAACTTTGAATATTTTTGTCTAGGTCTTAAGACCTAATTTTAACACAATATTTATTCAAAATTTATTTTTCTCATAAAGTTCACTCATTCTCATAATCTTGTCAACTAACTTTATGGGCCCTGTTATTTTCAAATCTCTCATCCTTCTTAACACTCATATAATTTACAATGTTTTTGCAGATAGTCCTTAAATTTCTTCCAATCCTCTTCCACGTCTTGCTCTCCCAGGTCTCGGATTCTGCCAGTCATTTCTGCAGGTTCCATATAGTCCATCAGTTGCATCTGCCATTCTTCCAGCGTGGGCAAATCTAGAGTTTTCCAATACTTAGCGACAAGTATCCTTGCTGCTGTTGTTGCATACATAAATAATGTTCGATCATTCTTTAACACCCTCTGGTCAACAATGCCCAAAAGGAAGGCCTCTGGTTTCTTGGGAAAGGTATACCTAAATACCTTTTTCAGCTCATTATATATCATTTCCCAGAAGGCCTTAACCTTAGGGCAGGTCCACCAGAGGTGAAAGAACGTTCCTTCAGTTTCCTTACATTTCCAACACTTATTGTCTGACAGGTGATATATTTTTGCTAGCTGGACTGGGGTCAAGTACCACCTGTATATCATTTTCATAATATTTTCTTTCAAGGCATTACATGCCGTAAACTTCATACATGCCGTAAAGTCCATCACTTTTCCCAGTCAGCAAACATAATATTATACCCAATGTCCTGTGCCCACTTTATCATAGCTGATTTAACCGTTTCATCCTGTGTGTTCCACCTCAGCAGCAAGTTATACATTCTTGAAAGTAATTTAGTCTTAGGTTCTAACAGTTCTGTTTCCAATTTCGATTTTTCCACCTGGAATCCTAACTTTTTATCCAGTTTAAAAACCTCTTTGATCTGAGCATAGTGTAGCCAATCTCGCACTTTATCTTTTAGTCTCTCCAAACTCTGCAATCTCCAATTGTCTCCATCTCTTTCTAATTTTTCCCAATACTTTGGCCATTTGACCTCCATATTGGGTCTTTTCACTGCTTTCGTTTCCATAGGTGATAACCACCTCGGGGTCTTATTTTCTAATATGTCCTAATATTTTGTCCAGACATTGAACACTGCTTTCCTGACAATATGGTTCTTGAAGTTCTTATGGATCTTAACCTTGTCATACCACAAATATGCATGCCAACCAAAAGCATTATTAAATCCTTCCAAATCTAAGACATCAGCGTTTGCAAGAAGCAGCCAATCTTTCAGCCAGCAGAAAGCTGCTGATTCATAGTACAACCTTAAGTCTGGCAGGGCAAACCCCCCTCTTTCTTTAGCGTCAGTTAGTATTTTAAACTTAATTCTGGGCTTTTTGCCCTGCCAGACAAATTTAGAGATATCTCTTTGCCACCTCCCGAAACACTGAATTTTGTCCACAATCTGTAAAGTCTGAAAAAGAAACAGCATCCTTGGCAATACATTCATTTTTATAGCAGCAATTCGACCCAACAAGGAAAGTTTCAATCTTGACCAACTTTCTAAGTCCCTCTTAATTTCTAGCCAACACTTTTCATAATTATCCTTAAATAGACTCAGATTTTTTGCTGTTATGTTCACCCCTAGGTATTTAACTTTTTTCACCACATTTAACTCTGTCTCTTTCTGAAACCTCTCTGACTCTGAAGTTGTCAAGTTTTTTTCCAGTACCTTAGTTTTTTGTTTGTTTAATTTAAATCCCGCCACCCGACCAAACTCTTGAATCACTTGTAATGCCCTTTTCGTACTGGACTCTGGCTCCTGTAGGGTCAAAACTAGGTCATCTGCAAAAGCTTTAAGTTTGTACTGTTTCGCTCCGACCTGAATTCCTTCCACCAACCGGTCCCCTCGAATCATATTTAGGAGCACCTCCAGGACCGAAATAAATAGGAGAGGGGAAATAGGGCAACCTTGTTGTGTTCCTTTTTCAATTTTAAACTCTTCTGTCACCACATTGTTAACTATCAATTTAGCCTTTTGATCTGAATAGATTGCATCAATCCCATTTTCAAATCCCCGTCCCACTCCCATCCCTTCCAGGTTTGTATGTTGATCCCTGTTTACACTATTATGTTAAAAAGTACACCAGAATTTAGTGGCGTTGGATATTTTGGGTCCCAAAATGTCCCCGCCAGCAGTGGCTGCATAAAATCCTTTAGTCAGATGTCCATGGTGATGTCCATGTGTAGAGTCGTCTCTTGTGTTGTTGGAAAAGCGTGTTTATGATGACCAGCTTGTTCTCTTGACAGAACTCTATTAGCCTTTGCCCTGCTTCGTTTTGATCTCCAAGGCCCAACTTGCCAGTTGTTCCTTTTATCTCTTGCCTCCCTACTTTAGCATTCCAATCCCCTATAATCAGAAGAACATCCTTCTTTGGTGTCACTTCTATAAGGTGTTGTTAGTCTTCATAGAATTGGTCAATTTCAGTTTCTTCAGCACCAGTAGATGGTGCATAAACTTGGATTACTGTGATGTTAAAAGGTCTGCCTTGGATTCGTATCGAGATCATTCTATCATTCTATTCTATGTATAACTCCATCCCATCCAACATTTCTCCCATGAACATAGGGACGTCCTAAGGAAAAGCAGGATAACATCAGAAACCAGGACAGCTTCAATAAATCTGGGACTGTCCCGGGAAAATTAGGGACAACTGGAAGGTTTGCAAAAGTGGGGAAGTTAAGATCAAGGAACAAGAGAGAAGTCATGAGTGAAGGACAAGCCAAAGGAGAGGTTGAGGTAGGAGGCTTATTCGTTTGTTCTTGTTCTTGTTTTTATTGTGTATTTTGTGTTTTTTACCTTGCATTTTTAAGTGGTAAACCAACCTTAAATCTCCGGATGAAGGGCAGTATATACAATTAATAAAATAGTAACAATACTATTTGTTACTATAGACAAGCATGCCATTGTTCAGGAAGGTCTACTCAATTAATAGGGGTATAAATAGTAAAGTAGTATAAAAGTAATAAAGTAGCAGTAGTAAAGTGGAAGTAAAGTGGTAGTAAAGCAATAGTAAACCAGTAGTGAAGTAGCAGTTAAGTAATGGTAAAACAATAGTAAAGTGGTGGAATAGTAGTAAAATAGCAGTAAAGTAGTAGTAACGCAGTAATAAAATAGTAGTAAAATGGTAGTAAGGCAGTAGTGAAACAGCAGTAAGATAGTAGTAAAGTAGTAGTAAAGCGGTAGTAAAATGGTCCAATAATAAAGTGGTGGAATAATAGTAAAATAGCTCTAAAGTAGTAGTAAAGTTGTAGTAAAATTGTACTAAAATAGTAGTAAAATGATAGTAAAGTAGTAGTAAAATAGTAAAAAAAACCTAAAGTAGTAGTAAAGTAGTAGTAAAGTGGTAGTAAAGCTGTAGTAAAGCTGTAGTAAAGTAGTAGTAAAGCTGTAGTAAAGTAGTAGTAAAGCTGTAGTAAAGCTGTAGTAAAGCGGTAGTAAAGCTGTAGTAAAGTAGTAGTAAAGTTGTAGTAAAGTAGTAGTAAAGTCGTAGTAAAGTAGTAGTAAAGCTGTAGTAAAGCAGTAGTAAAGTAGTAGTAAAGCTGTAGTAAAGCGGAAGTAAAGTAGTGGTAAAACAGTAGTAAAGCAGTAGTAAGAATGACCTCAGAAGTTTTCGATGTACAAAAAGGCGCCATGTTGGTAGCCTCAATCACAGAGGTTTTTCCAATTGTTTCCATATAAAGTAGTGGGGCGGGGGGAATGGCTTCTCAGTGTTTGTATGTTGATCCCTGTTTACACTATTATGTTAAAAAGTACACCAGAATTTAGTGGCGTTGGATATTTTGGGTCCCAAAATGTCTCCGCCAGCAGTGGCTGCATTAATTCCTTTAGTCAGAACTGAGCGATGGGCAACACACTGTCGTGAGTCAGGAGCTGTGTGAGGAGCCAGTAGTCAAAATAAGGGATATCAGTTAGATTTTATCTTACCGGCCCAGTGGTTTTTCCTACTTTCTTCAGTAGGCACAATTTTTAAGTGAATGGCCGAAAGTCAGATTTTTGATGAAATTATGACCCCGGGGCTTAGGGATATTTAAAAAAAAAAAAAATTCTGCAAGTTAAGTTGTCGAGGGCTGATTTCTTTTACTGTGATAAAAAGCCTTCTGTTTCGACCGCCAAACCTCTCAGGGGTGCCTTTGAATCCGTTTGGCACCATTTTTGAGTGAATGGCCGAAAGTCAGAACTTTGATGAAATTGTGACCCCGGGGCTGAGGGATTTTTTCAAAAGAATCTTTTTCTGCCGGTTAAGTTGTCGAGGGATGATTTCTTTTCTTGAGATAAAAAGCCTTCTGTTTCGACCGCCAAACCTCTCAGGGGTGCATTTGCATCCGTTTGGCACCATTTTTGAGTGGTGGAATAGTAGTAAAATAGCTTTAAAGTAGTAGTAAAGTAGTAGTAAAATTATAGTAAAGTAGCAAAGTAGTAGTAAAATTATCGTAAAGCAGTAGTGAAGTAGTAGTAAAGCAGTAGTAAAATGGCAGTAAAGTAGTAGTAAAATGGTAGTCAGGTAGTAGTAAAGCGGTAGTAAAGTAGTAGTAAAGCAGTATTAAAGTAGTAGTAAGAATGACCTCAGAAGTGTTCACTGTACAAAAAGGCGCCATGTTGGTATCCTCAATCACAGAGGTTTTTCCAGTTGTTTCCATAACAAGTAGTGGGGCGGGGGGAAAGGCTTCTCAGTGTTTGTATGTTGATCCCTGTTTACACTATTATGTTAAAAAGTACACCAGAATTTAGTGGCGTTGGATATTTTGGGTCCCAAAATGTCCCCGCCAGCAGTGGTTGCATAAAATCCTTTAGTCAGAACTGAGCGATGGGCAACACACTGTCGTGAGTCAGGAGCTGTGTGAGGAGCCAGTAGTCAAAACTGAGGTGAGGACAAAAGCATACCCTCCAACATTTCTCCGAGGAAAATAGGGGTGCCCTGTTCTGAAACAACAATTTTACTACAGTGGTACCTCAGGTTAAGTACTTAATTCGTTCCGGAGGTCCGTTCTTAAACTGAAACTGTTCTTAACCTGAAGCACCACTTTAGCTAATGGGGCCTCCTGCTGTCGCCGCGCCGCCGGATCACGATTTCTGTTCTCATCCTGAAGCAAATTTCTTAACCTGAAGCACTATTTCTGGGTTAGCGGAGTCTGTAACCTGAAGCATCTGTAAGCTGAAGCATCTGTAACCTGAAGCATATGTAACGCGAGGTACCACTGTATTTATACCACATCCATCTGCCTGGGTTGCTCTAGCCACTCTGGGCGGCTTCCAAAACATATAAAAAGGTAATAAAACAGTAAACATTAAAAAAACTTCCCTATGTTGTTGTTGTTTAGTCGTTTAGTCGTGTACGACTCTTCGTGACCCCATGAACCAGAGCACGCCAGGCACCTCTGTCCTCTGCTGATTTCTTTTCCTTTGATAAAAAGCCTTCTGTTTCGACCGCCAAACCTCTCAGGGGAGCATTTGCAACCGTTTGGCACCATTTTTGAGTGAATGGCCGAAAGTCAGATTTTTGATGAAATTGTGACCCCGGGGCTTAGGTATTTTTTCAACAAAAACTTTTTCTGCCGGTTTAGTTGTCGAGGGCTGATTTCTTTTACTGAGATAAAAAGCCTTCTGTTTCGACCGCCAAACCTCTCGGGGGAGCATTTGCAACCGTTTGGCACCATTTTTGAGTGGTGGAATAGTAGTAAAATAGCTTTAAAGTAGTAGTAAAGTAGTAGTAAAATTATAGTAAAGTAGCAAAGTAGTAGTAAAATTATCGTAAAACAGTAGCAAAGTAGTAGTAAAGCAGTAGTAAAATGGCAGTAAAGTAGTAGTAAATGGTAGTAAAGTAGTAGTAAAGTAGTAGTAAAATGGTAGTCAAATAGTAGTAAAGCGGTAGTAAAGTAGTAGTAAAGTAGTAGTAAAACAGTATTAAAGTAGTAGTATAATGACCTCAGAAGTGTTCACTGTACAAAAAGGCGCCATGTTGGTAGACTCAATCACAGAGCTTTTTCCAGTTGTTTCCATATCAAGTAGTGGGGCGGGGGAAAAGGCTTCTCAGTGTTTGTTTGTTTTTGTTTTGAAAATTTTTTTATTAAGAGTTTTGTT
The DNA here is from genome assembly GCF_964106915.1 of Podarcis gaigeae. Lineage (NCBI taxonomy): Eukaryota > Metazoa > Chordata > Lepidosauria > Squamata > Lacertidae > Podarcis > Podarcis gaigeae. The sequence continues at coordinate 65,275 of NW_028153453.1, forward strand.
AATACAATAGAGAAAAGACAGAATAAATAGATAATAGACAGGGGGGAAAAGCAAACATAAAATTTAACATCTTGTAGTACCCATCTTTTCTTCATCCTTTGGACTTCCTCAAATCTCCCGCTCTTGCTTTCCACATTATAAAACTTTAGCCAGCAACTTATCACCTTGTTTCAATTCTTATTATACACATTTCCAATGTTTTGTCCCTAACTTTGAATATTTTTGTCTAGGTCTTAAGACCTAATTTTAACACAATATTTATTCAAAATTTATTTTTCTCATAAAGTTCACTCATTCTCATAATCTTGTCAACTAACTTTATGGGCCCTGTTATTTTCAAATCTCTCATCCTTCTTAACACTCATATAATTTACAATGTTTTTGCAGATAGTCCTTAAATTTCTTCCAATCCTCTTCCACGTCTTGCTCTCCCAGGTCTCGGATTCTGCCAGTCATTTCTGCAGGTTCAATATAGTCCATCAGTTGCATCTGCCATTCTTCCAGCGTGGGCAAATCTAGAGTTTTCCAATACTTAGCGACAAGTATCCTTGCTGCTGTTGTTGCATACATAAATAATGTTCGATCATTCTTTAACACCCTCTGGTCAACAATGCCCAAAAGGAAGGCCTCTGGTTTCTTGGGAAAGGTATACCTAAATACCTTTTTCAGCTCATTATATATCATTTCCCAGAAGGCCTTAACCTTAGGGCAGGTCCACCAGAGGTGAAAGAACGTTCCTTCAGTTTCCTTACATTTCCAACACTTATTGTCTGACAGGTGATATATTTTTGCTAGCTGGACTGGGGTCAAGTACCACCTGTATATCATTTTCATAATATTTTCTTTCAAGGCATTACATGCCGTAAACTTCATACATGCCGTAAAGTCCATCACTTTTCCCAGTCAGCAAACATAATATTATACCCAATGTCCTGTGCCCACTTTATCATAGCTGATTTAACCGTTTCATCCTGTGTGTTCCACCTCAGCAGCAAGTTATACATTCTTGAAAGTAATTTAGTCTTAGGTTCTAACAGTTCTGTTTCCAATTTCGATTTTTCCACCTGGAATCCTAACTTTTTATCCAGTTTAAAAACCTCTTTGATCTGAGCATAGTGTAGCCAATCTCGCACTTTATCTTTTAGTCTCTCCAAACTCTGCAATCTCCAATTGTCTCCATCTCTTTCTAATTTTTCCCAATACTTTGGCCATTTGACCTCCATATTGGGTCTTTTCACTGCTTTCGTTTCCATAGGTGATAACCACCTCGGGGTCTTATTTTCTAATATGTCCTAATATTTTGTCCAGACATTGAACACTGCTTTCCTGACAATATGGTTCTTGAAGTTCTTATGGATCTTAACCTTGTCATACCACAAATATGCATGCCAACCAAAAGCATTATTAAATCCTTCCAAATCTAAGACATCAGCGTTTGCAAGAAGCAGCCAATCTTTCAGCCAGCAGAAAGCTGCTGATTCATAGTACAACCTTAAGTCTGGCAGGGCAAACCCCCCTCTTTCTTTAGCGTCAGTTAGTATTTTAAACTTAATTCTGGGCTTTTTGCCCTGCCAGACAAATTTAGAGATATCTCTTTGCCACCTCCCGAAACACTGAATTTTGTCCACAATCTGTAAAGTCTGAAAAAGAAACAGCATCCTTGGCAATACATTCATTTTTATAGCAGCAATTCGACCCAACAAGGAAAGTTTCAATCTTGACCAACTTTCTAAGTCCCTCTTAATTTCTAGCCAACACTTTTCATAATTATCCTTAAATAGACTCAGATTTTTTGCTGTTATGTTCACCCCTAGGTATTTAACTTTTTTCACCACATTTAACTCTGACTCTTTCTGAAACCTCTCTGACTCTGAAGTTGTCAAGTTTTTTTCCAGTACCTTAGTTTTTTGTTTGTTTAATTTAAATCCCGCCACCCGACCAAACTCTTGAATCACTTGTAATGCCCTTTTCGTACTGGACTCTGGCTCCTGTAGGGTCAAAACTAGGTCATCTGCAAAAGCTTTAAGTTTGTACTGTTTCGCTCCGACCTGAATTCCTTCCACCAACCGGTCCCCTCGAATCATATTTAGGAGCACCTCCAGGACCGAAATAAATAGGAGAGGGGAAATAGGGCAACCTTGTTGTGTTCCTTTTTCAATTTTAAACTCTTCTGTCACCACATTGTTAACTATCAATTTAGCCTTTTGATCTGAATAGATTGCATCAATCCCATTTTCAAATCCCCGTCCCACTCCCATCCCTTCCAGGTTTGTATGTTGATCCCTGTTTACACTATTATGTTAAAAAGTACACCAGAATTTAGTGGCGTTGGATATTTTGGGTCCCAAAATGTCCCCGCCAGCAGTGGCTGCATAAAATCCTTTAGTCAGATGTCCATGGTGATGTCCATGTGTAGAGTCGTCTCTTGTGTTGTTGGAAAAGCGTGTTTATGATGACCAGCTTGTTCTCTTGACAGAACTCTATTAGCCTTTGCCCTGCTTCGTTTTGATCTCCAAGGCCCAACTTGCCAGTTGTTCCTTTTATCTCTTGCCTCCCTACTTTAGCATTCCAATCCCCTATAATGAGAAGAACATCCTTCTTTGGTGTCACTTCTATAAGGTGTTGTTAGTCTTCATAGAATTGGTCAATTTCAGTTTCTTCAGCACCAGTAGTTGGTGCATAAACTTGGATTACTGAGATGTTAAAAGGTCTGCCTTGGATTCGTATCGAGATCATTCTATCATTCTATTCTATGTATAACTCCATCCCAATAAATAAATCTGGGACTGTCCCGGGAAAATTAGGGACAAATGGAAGGTTTGCAAAAGTGGGGAAGTTAAGATCAAGGAACAAGAGAGAAGTCATGAGTGAAGGACAAGCCAAAGGAGAGGTTGAGGGAGGAGGCTTATTGGTTTGTTCTTGTTCTTGTTTTTATTGTGTATTTTGTGTTTTTTACCTTGCATTTTTAAGTTGTAAACCAACCTTAAATCTCCGGATGAAGGGCAGTATATACAATTAATAAAATAGTAACAATACTATTTGTTACTATAGACAAGCATGCCATTGTTCAGGAAGGTCTACTCAATTAATAGGGGTATAAATAGTCAAGTAGTATAAAAGTAATAAAGTAGCAGTAGTAAAGTGGAAGTAAAGTGGTAGTAAAGCAATAGTAAACCAGTAGTGAAGTAGCAGTTAAGTAATGGTAAAACAATAGTAAAGTGGTGGAATAGTAGTAAAATAGCAGTAAAGTAGTAGTAACGCAGTAATAAAATAGTAGTAAAATGGTAGTAAGGCAGTAGTGAAACAGCAGTAAGATAGTAGTAAAGTAGTAGTATAGCGGTAGTAAAATGGTCCAATAGTAAAGTGGTGGAATAATAGTAAAATAGCTCTAAAGTAGTAGTAAAATTGTAGTAAAATTGTACTAAAGTAGTAGTAAAATGATAGTAAAGTAGTTGTAAAATAGTAAAAAAAAACCTAAAGTAGTAGTAAAGTAGTAGTAAAATTGTACTAAAGTAGTAGTAAAGTAGTAGTAAAGTGGTAGTAAAGTAGTAGTAAAGCTGTAGTAAAGTAGTAGTAAAGTAGTAGTAAAGCTGTAGTAAAGCTGTAGTAAAGCTGTAGTAAAGTAGTAGTAAAGCTGTATTAAAGCTGTAGTAAAGTAGTAGTAAAGAAGTAGTAATGCTGTAGTAAAGTAGTAGTAAAGCTGTAGTAAAGTAGTAGTAAAGCTGTAGTAAAGCGGTAGTAAAGTAGTAGTAAAGCTGTAGTAAAGCGGTAGTAAAGTGGTAGTAAAGTAGTGGTAAAACAGTAGTAAAGTGGTAGTAAAGCAGTAGAAAAACAGTCGTAAAGCAGTAGTAAGAATGACCTCAGGAGTGTTCGATGTACAAAAAGGCGCCATGTTGGTAGCTTCAATCACAGAGGTTTTTCCAATTGTTTCCATATAAAGTAGTGGGGCGGGGGGAATGGCTTCTCAGTGTTTGTATGTTGATCCCTGTTTACACTATTATGTTAAAAAGTACACTAGAATTTACTGGCGTTGGATATTTTGGGTCCCAAAATGTCTCCACCAGCAGTGGCTGCATTAATTCCTTTAGTCAGAACTGAGTGATGGGCAACACACTGTCGTGAGTTAGGAGCTGTTTGAGGAGCCAGTAGTCAAAATAAGGGATATCAGTTAGATTTTATCTTACCGGCCCAGTGGTTTTTCCTACTTTCTTCAGTAGGCACAATTTTTAAGTGAATGGCCGAATGTCAGATTTTTGATGAAATTGTGACCCCGGGGCTTAGGGATTTTTTCAAAAGAATCTTTTTCTGCCGGTTAAGTTGTCGAGGGATGATTTCTTTTCTTGAGATAAAAGGCTTCTGTTTCGACCGCCAAACCTCTCAGGTTTGCAACCGTTTGGCACCATTTTAGAGTGGTGGAATATTAGTAAAATAGCTTTAAAGTAGTAGTAAAGTAGTAGTAAAATTATAGTAAAGTAGCAAAGTAGTAGTAAAATTATCGTAAAACAGTAGTGAAGTAGTAGTAAAGCAGTAGTAAAATGGCAGTAAAGTAGTAGTAAAATGGTAGTAAAGTAGTAGTAAAATGGTAGTCAAGTAGTAGTAAAGCGGTAGTAAAGTAGTAGTAAAGCAGTATTAAAGTAGTAGTAAGAATGACCTCAGAAGTGTTCACTGTACAAAAAGGCGCCATGTTGGTAGCCTCAATCACAGAGGTTTTTCCAGTTGTTTCCATATCAAGTAGTGGGGCGGGGGGAAAGGCTTCTCAGTGTTTGTTTGTTTTTGTTTTGAAAATTTTTTTATTAAGAGTTTTGTTAATACAATAGAGAAAAGACAGAATAAATAGATAATAGACAGGGGGGGGAAAAGCAAACATAAAATTTAACATCTTGTAGTACCCATCTTTTCTTCATCCTTTGGACTTCCTCAAATCTCCCGCTCTTGCGTTCCACATTATAAAACTTTAGCCAGCAACTTATCACCTTGTTTCAATTCTTATTATACACATTTCCAATGTTTTGTCCCTAACTTTGAATATTTTTGTCTAGGTCTTAAGACCTAATTTTAACACAATATTTATTCAAAATTTATTTTTCTCATAAAGTTCACGCATTCTCATAATCTTGTCAACTAACTTTATGGGCCCTGTTATTTTCAAATCTCTCATCCTTCTTAACACTCATATAATTAACAATGTTTTTGCAGATAGTCCTTACATTTCTTCCAATCCTCTTCCACGTCTTGCTCTCCCAGGTCTCGGATTCTGCCAGTCATTTCTGCAGGTTCCATATAGTCCATCAGTTGCATCTGCCATTCTTCCAGCGTGGGCAAATCTAGAGTTTTCCAATACTTAGCGACAAGTATCCTTGCTGCTGTTGTTGCATACATAAATAATGTTCGATCATTCTTTAACACCCTCTGGTCAACAATGCCCAAAAGGAAGGCCTCTGGTTTCTAAATACCTTTTTCAGCTCATTATATATCATTTCCCAGAAGGCCTTAACTTTAGGGCAGGTCCACCAGAGGTGAAAGAACATTCCTTCAGTTTCCTTACATTTCCAACACTTATTGTCTGACAGGTGATATATTTTTGCTAGTTTGACTGGGGTCAGGTACCACCTGTATATCATTTTCATAATATTTTCTTTCAAGGCATTACATGCCGTAAACTTCATACATGCCGTAAAGTCCATAACTTTCCCAGTCAGCAAACATAATATTATACCCAATGTCCTGTGCCCACTTTATCATAGCTGATTTAACCGTTTCATCCTGTGTGTTCCACCTCAGCAGCAAGTTATACATTCTTGAAAGTAATTTAGTCTTAGGTTCTAACAGTTCTGTTTCCAATTTCGATTTTTCCACCTGGAATCCTAACTTTTTATCCAGTTTAAAAACCTCTTTAATCTGAGCATAGTGTAGCCAATCTCGCACTTTATCTTTTAGTCTCTCCAAACTCTGCAATCTCCAATTGTCTCCATCTCTTTCTAATATTTCCCAATACTTTGGCCATTTGACCTCCATATTGGGTCTTTTCACTGCTTTCGCTTCCATAGGTGATAACCACCTCGGGGTCTTATTTTCTAATATGTCCTAATATTTTGTCCAGACATTGAACACTGCTTTCCTGACAATATGGTTCTTGAAGTTCTTATGGATCTTAACCTTGTCATACCACAAATATGCATGCCAACCAAAAGCATTATTAAATCCTTCCAAATCTAAGACATCAGCGTTTTCAAGAAGCAGCCAATCTTTCAGCCAGCAGAAAGCTGCTGATTCATAGTACAACCTTAAGTCTGGCAGGGAAAACCCCCCTCTTTCTTTAGCGTCAGTTAGTATTTTAAACTTAATTCTGGGCTTTTAGCCCTGCCAGACAAATTTAGAGATATCTCTTTGCCACCTCCCGAAACACTGAATTTTGTCCACAATCTGTAAAGTCTGAAAAAGAAACAGCATCCTTGGCAATACATTCATTTTTATAGCAGCAATTCGACCCAACAAGGAAAGTTTCAATCTTGACCAACTTTCTAAGTCCCTCTTAATTTCTAGCCAACACTTTTCATAATTATCCTTAAATAGACTCAGATTTTTTGCTGTTATGTTCACCCCTAGGTATTTAACTTTTTTCACCACATTTAACTCTGTCTCTTTCTGAAACCTCTCTGACTCTGAAGTTGTCAAGTTTTTTTCCAGTACCTTAGTTTTTTGTTTGTTTAATTTAAATCCCGCCACCCGACCAAACTCTTGAATCACTTGTAATGCCCTTTTCGTACTGGACTCTGGCTCCTGTAGGGTCAAAACTAGGTCATCTGCAAAAGCTTTAAGTTTGTACTGTTTCGCTCCGACCTGAATTCCTTCCACCAACCGGTCCCCTCGAATCATATTTAGGAGCACCTCCAGGACCGAAATAAATAGGAGAGGGGAAATAGGGCAACCTTGTTGTGTTCCTTTTTCAATTTTAAACTCTTCTGTCACCACATTGTTAACTATCAATTTAGCCTTTTGATCTGAATAGATTGCATCAATCCCATTTTCAAATCCCTGTCCCACTCCCATCCCTTCAAGGGTTTGTATGTTGATCCCTGTTTACACTATTATGTTAAAAAGTACACCAGAATTTAGTGGCGTTGGATATTTTGGGTCCCAAAATGTCCCCGCCAGCAGTGGCTGCATAAAATCCTTTAGTCAGATGTCCATGGTGATGTCCATGTGTAGAGTCGTCTCTTGTGTTGTTGGAAAAGCGTGTTTGTGATGACCAGCTTGTTCTCTTGACAGAACTCTATTAGCCTTTGCCCTGCTTCGTTTTGATCTCCAAGGCCCAACTTGCCAGTTGTTCCTTTTATCTCTTGCCTCCCTACTTTAGCATTCCAATCCCCTATAATCAGAAGAACATCCTTCTTTGGTGTCAGTTCTATAAGGTGTTGTTAGTCTTCATAGAATTGGTCAATTTCAGTTTCTTCAGCACCAGTTGTTGGTGCATAAACTTGGATTACTGTGATGTTAAAAGGTCTGCCTTGGATTCGTATCGAGATCATGCTATCATTCTATTCTATGTATAACTCCATCCCATCCAACATTTCTCCCATGAACATAGGGACGTCCTAAGGAAAAGCAGGATAACATCAGAAACCAGGACAGCTTCAATAAATCTGGGACTGTCCCGGGAAAATTAGGGACAACTGGAAGGTTTGCAAAACTGGGGAAGTTAAGATCAAGGAACAAGAGAGAAGTCATGAGTGAAGGACAAGCCAAAGGAGAGGTTGAGGGAGGAGGCTTATTGGTTTGTTCTTGTTCTTGTTTTTATTGTGTATTTTGTGTTTTTTACCTTGCATTTTTAAGTTGTAAACCAACCTTAAATCTACGGATGAAGGGCAGTATATACAATTAATAAAATAGTAACAATACTATTTGTTACTATAGACAAGCATGCCATTGTTCAGGAAGGTCTACTCAATTAATAGGGGTATAAATAGTAAAGTAGTATAAAAGTAATAAAGTAGCAGTAGTAAAGTGGAAGTAAAGTGGTAGTAAAGCAATAGTAAACCAGTAGTGAAGTAGCAGTTAAGTAATGGTAAAACAATAGTAAAGTGGTGGAATAGTAGTAAAATAGCAGTAAAGTAGTAGTAACGCAGTAATAAAATAGTAGTAAAATGGTAGTAAGGCAGTAGTGAAACAGCAGTAAGATAGTAGTAAAGTAGTAGTAAAGCGGTAGTAAAATGGTCCAATAGTAAAGTGGTGGAATAATAGTAAAATAGCTCTAAAGTAGTAGTAAAGTTGTATTAAAATTGTACTAAAGTAGTAGTAAAATGATAGTAAAGTAGTAGTAAAATAGTAAAAAAAACCTAAAGTAGTAGTAAAGTAGTAGTAAAATTGTACTAAAGTAGTAGTAAAGTAGTAGTAAAGTGGTAGCAAAGTCGTAGTAAAATTATCGTAAAACAGTAGTGAAGTAGTAGTAAAGCTGTAGTAAAGCTGTAGTAAAGTAGTAGTAAAGTAGTAGTAAAGTAGTAGTAAAGCTGTAGTAAAGCGGTAGTAAAGTAGCAGTAAAGCAGTAGTAAAGCTGTAGTAAAGTAGTAGTAAAGTAGTAGTAAAGTACTGATTTCTTTTACTGAGATAAAAAGCCTTCTGTTTCGACCGCCAAACCTCTCGGGGGAGCATTTGCAACCGTTTGGCACCATTTTTGAGTGGTGGAATAGTAGTAAAATAGCTTTAAAGTAGTAGTAAAGTAGTAGTAAAATTATATCTTACCGGCCCAGTGGTTTTCCCTACTTTCTTTAGTAGGCACCATGTTTGAATGAATGGCAGCATCAATTCTTCGGCGATCAGCCTTCTTTATGGTCCAGCTCTCACTTCCATACATCACTACTGGGAATCCATGGCTTTAACTATACGGACCTTTGTTGGCAAGGTGACGTCTCAGGCACTCCCACTTCTTTAAGAACTTGCCGTAGTTTGCTGTGGTCGACACAGTCAAAGGCTTTTGCATAGTCAATGAAGCAGAAGTAGATGTCTTTCTGGAACTCTCTAGCTTTCTCCATAATCCAGCGCATGTTTGCAATTTGGTCTCTGGTTCCTCTGCCTCTTCTAAATCCAGCTTGCACTTCTGGGAGTTCTCGATCCGCATACTGCTGAGCCTTCCTTGTAGAATTTTAAGCATAACCTTGCTAGCGTGTGAAATGAGTGCAATTGTGCGGTAGTTGGAGCATTCTTTGGCACTGCCCTTCTTTGGGATTGGGATGTTGACTGATCTTCTCCAATCCTCTGGCCACTGCAGTGCTTTCAAAGGCCCATTTGACTTCACTTTCCAGGATGTCTGGCTCAAGGTCAGCAACCACACTACCTGGGGTGTACGGGACATCCATATCTTTCTGGTATAATTCCTCTGTGTATTCTTGCCACCTCTTCTTGATGTCTTCTGCTTCTGTTAGGTCCTTACCACTTTTGTCCTTTATTATGGTAATCTTTGTATGAAATGTTCCTTTCATATCTCCAATCTTCTTGAACAGATCTCTGGTTCTTCCCATTCTGTTGTTTTCCTCTATTGTTTGCATTGCTCGTTTAAGAAGGCCTTCTTGTCTCTCCTTGCTATTCTTTGGAAATCTGCATTCAATTTCCTGTATCTTTCACTATCTCCCTCGCATTTTGCTTGCCTTCTCTCCTCCGCTATTTGTAAGGCCTCGTTGGACAGCCACTTTGCTTTCTTGCATTTCCTTTTCATTGGGATGGTTTTCGTTGTTGCCTCCTGTACAATGTTACGAGCCTCCATCCATAGTTCTTCAGGCACTGTGTCCACCAAATCTAAATCCTTAAACCTGTTCGTCACTTCCACTATGTATTCATAAGGGATTTGACTTAGATTATATCTTACCGGCCCAGTGGTTTTCCCTACTTGCTTCAGTTTAAGTTTGAATGTTGCTATAAGAAGCTGATGATCTGAGCCACAGTCAGCTCCAGGTCTTGTTTTTCCTGACTGTATAGAGCCTCTCCATCTTTGGCTGCAGAGAATATACTCAATCTGATTTCGATGCTGCCCATCTGGTGATGTCCATGTGTAGAGTCGTCTCTTGTGTTGTTGGAAAAGCGTGTTTGTGATGACCAGCTTGCTCTCTTGACAGAACTCTATTAGCCTTTGCCCTGCTTCGTTTTGATCTCCAAGGCCCAACTTGCCACTTGTACCTTTTATCTCTTGCCTCCCTACTTTAGCATTCCAATCCCCTATAATCAGAAGAACATCCTTCTTTGGTGTCACTTCTACAAGGTGTTGTTAGTCTTCATAGAATTGGTCAATTTCAGTTTCTTCAGCACCAGTAGTTGCTGCATAAACTTGGATTACTGTGATGTTAAAAGGTCTGCCTTGGATTCGTATCGAGATCATTCTATCATTCTATTCTATGTATAACTCCATCCCATCCAACATTTCTCCCATGAACATAGGGACGTCCTAAGGAAAAGCAGGATAACATCAGAAACCAGGACAGCTTCAATAAATCTGGGACTGTCCCGGGAAAATTAGGGACAACTGGAAGGTTTGCAAAAGTGGGGAAGTTAAGATCAAGGAACAAGAGAGAAGTCCTGAGTGAAGGACAAGCCTAAGGAGAGGTTGAGGGAGGAGGCTTATTGGTTTGTTCTTGTTCTTGTTTTTATTGTGTATTTTGTGTTTTTTACCTTGCATTTTTAAGTTGTAAACCAACCTTAAATCTACGGATGAATGGCAGTATATACAATTAATAAAATAGTAACAATATTATTTGTTACTATAGACAAGCATGCCATTGTTCAGGAAGGTCTACTCTATTAATAGGGGTATAAATAGTAAAGTAGTATAAGTAATAAAGTAGCAGTAGTAAAGTGGAAGTAAAGTGGTAGTAAAGCAATAGTAAACCAGTAGTGAAGTAGCAGTTAGGTAATGGTAAAACAATAGTAAAGTGGTGGAATAGTAGTAAAATAGCAGTAAAGTAGTAGTAACGCAGTAGTAAAATAGTAGTAAAATGGTAGTAAGGCAGTAGTGAAACAGCAGTAAGATAGTAGTAAAGTAGTAATAAAGCAGTAGTAAAATGGTCCAATAGTAAAGTGGTGGAATAGTAGTAAAATAGCTCTAAAGTACTAGTAAAGTTGTAGTAAAATTGTACTAAAGTAGTAGTAAAATGATAGTAAAGTAGTAGTAAAATAGTAAAATAGCTCTAAAGTAGTAGTAAAGTAGTAGTAAAATGGTAGTAAAGTAGTAGTAAAGTAGTAGTAAAGTAGTAGTAAAGCTGTAGTAAAGCAGTAGTAAAGCTGTAGTAAAACAGTAGTAAAGTAGTAGTAAAACAGTAGTAAAGCAGTAGTAAGAATGACCTCAGAAGTGTTCGATGTACAAAAAGGCGCCATGTTGGTAGCCTCAATCACAGAGGTTTTTCCAATTGTTTCCATATAAAGTAGTGGGGCGGGGGGAATGGCTTCTCAGTGTTTGTATGTTGATACCTGTTTACACTATTATGTTAAAAAGTACACCAGAATTTAGTGGCGTTGGATATTTTGGGTCCCAAAATGTCCCCGCCAGCAGTGGCTGCATAAATTCCTTTAGTCAGATGTCCATGGTGATGTCCATGTGTAGAGTCGTCTCTTCTGTTGTTGGAAAAGCGTGTTTGTGATGACCAGCTTGTTCTCTTGACAGAACTCTATTAGCCTTTGCCCTGCTTCGTTTTGATCTCCAAGGCCAAACTTGCCAGTTGTTCCTTTTGATAGTAAAGTAGTAGTAAAATAGTAAAAAAAACCTAAAGTAGTAGTAAAGTAGTAGTAAAATTGTACTAAAGTAGTAGTAAAGTAGTAGTAAAGTGGTAGTAAAGTAGTAGTAAAATGGTAGTAAAGTAGTAGTAAAGCTGTAGTAAAGCTGTAGTAAAGTAGTAGTAAAGTAGTAGTAAAGCTGTAGTAAAGTAGTAGTAAAGTAGTAGTAAAGTAGTAGTAAAGCTGTAGTAAAGTAGGAGTAAAACAGTAGTAAAGTGGTAGTAAAGTAGTTAAACAGTAGTAAAGCAGTACTAAGAATGACCTCAGAAGTGTTCGATGTACAAAAAGGCGCCATGTTGGTAGCCTCAATCACAGAGGTTTTTCCTATTGTTTCCTTATAAAGTAGTGGGGCGGGGGGAATGGCTTCTCAGTGTTTGTATGTTGATCCCTGTTTACACTATTATGTTAAAAAGTACACCAGAATTTACTGGTGTTGGATATTTTGGGTCCCAAAATGTCCCCGCCAGCAGTGGCTGCATTAATTCCTTTAGTCAGAACTGAGCGAAGGGCAACACACTGTCGTGAGTCAGGAGCTGTGTGAGGAGCCAGTAGTCAAAATAAGGGATTTCAGTTAGATTTTATCTTACCGGCCCAGTGGTTTTTCCTACTTTCTTCAGTAGGCACAATTTTTAAGTGAATGGCCGAAAGTCAGATTTTTGATGAAATTGTGACCCCGGGGCTTAGGTATTTTTTCAAAAAAATCTTTTTCTGCCGGTTAAGTTGTCGAGGGCTGATTTCTTTTACTGAGATAAAAAGCCTTCTGTTTCGACCGCCAAACCTCTCGGGGGAGCATTTGCAACCGTTTGGCACCATTTTTGAGTGAATGGCCAAAAGTCAGAACTTTGATGAAATTGTGACCCCGGGGCTTAGGGATTTTTTCAAAAGAATCTTTTTCTGCCGGTTAAGTTGTCGAGGGATGATTTCTTTTCTTGAGATAAAAAGACTTCTGTTTCGACCGCCAAACCTCTCAGGTTTGCAACCGTTTGGCACCATTTTAGAGTGGTGGAATAGTAGTAAAATAGCTTTAAAGTAGTAGTAAAGTAGTAGTAAAATTATAGTAAAGTAGCAAAGTAGTAGTAAAATTATCGTAAAACAGTAGTGAAGTAGTAGTAAAGCAGTAGTAAAATGGCAATAAGTCAGATTTTTTTTGAAATTGTGACCGCGGGGCTTAGGGATTTTTTCAAAAAAATCTTTTTCTGCCGGTTAAGTTGTCGAGGGCTGATTTCTTTTACTGAGATAAAAAGCCTTCTGTTTCGACCGCCAAACCTCTCGGGGGAGCATTTGCAACCGTTTGGCACCATTTTTGAGTGGTGGAATAGTAGTAAAATAGCTTTAAAGTAGTTGTAAAGTAGTAGTAAAATTATAGTAAAGTAGCAAAGTAGTAGTAAAATTATCGTAAAACAGTAGTGAAGTAGTAGTAAAGCAGTAGTAAAATGGCATTAAAGTAGTAGTAAAATGGTAGTAAAGTAGTAGTAAAGTAGTAGTAAAATGGAAGTCAAGTTGTAGTAAAGCGGTAGTAAAGTAGTAGTAAAGTAGTAGCACCACTTTAGCTAATGGGGCCTCCTGCTGTCGCCGCGCCGCCGGATCACGATTTCTGTTCTCATCCTGAAGCAAATTTCTTAACCTGAAGCACTATTTCTGGGTTAGCGGAGTCTGTAGCCTGAAGCATCTGTAAGCTGAAGCCTCTGTAACCTGAAGCATATGTAACCCGAGGTACCACTGTATTTATACCACATCCATCTGCCTGGGTTGCTCTAGCCACTCTGGGCGGCTTCCAAAACATATAAAAAGGTAATAAAACAGTAAACATTAAAAAAACTTCCCTATGTTGTTGTTGTTTAGTCGTTTAGTCGTGTACGACTCTTCGTGACCCCATGGACCAGAGCACGCCAGGCACCTCTGTCCTCTGCTGATTTCTTTTCCTTTGATAAAAAGCCTTCTGTTTCGACCGCCAAACCTCTCAGGGGAGCATTTGCAACCGTTTGGCACCATTTTTGAGTGAATGGCCGAAAGTCAGATTTTTGATGAAATTGTGACCCCGGGGCTTAGGTATTTTTTCAAAAAAATCTTTTTCTGCCGGTTAAGTTGTCGAGGGCTGATTTCTTTTACTGAGATAAAAAGCCTTCTGTTTCGACCGCCAAACCTCTCGGGGGAGCATTTGCAACCGTTTGGTACCATTTTTGAGTGGTGGAATAGTAGTAAAATAGCTTTAAAGTAGTAGTAAAGTAGTAGTAAAATTTTAGTAAAGTAGCAAAGTAGTAGTAAAATTATCGTAAAACAGTAGCGAAGTAGTTGTAAAGCAGTAGTAAAATGGCAGTAAAGTAGTAGTAAATGGTAGTAAAGTAGTAGTAAAGTAGTAGTAAAATGGTAGTCAAGTAGTAGTAAAGCGGAAGTAAAGTAGTAGTAAAGTAGTAGTAAAACAGTATTAAAGTAGTAGTATAATGACCTCAGAGGGATGCAGGTGGCGCTGTGGGTTAAAGCCTCAGCACCTAGGACTTGCCGATCGAAAGGTAGGCGGTTCGAATCCCTGCGGCGGGGTGCGCTCCCGCTGCTTGGTCCCAGCGCCTGCCAACCTAGCAGTTCGAAAGCACCTCCGGGTGCAAGTAGATAAATAGGGACCGCTTACCAGCGGGAAGGTAAACAGCGTTTCCGTGTCCGGCTCTGGCTCGCCAGATGCAGCTTTGTCACGCTGGCCACGTGACCCGGAAGTGTCTCCGGACAGCGCTGGCCCCTGGCCTCTTAAGTGAGATGGGGGCACAACCCCAGAGTCTGTCAAGACTGGCCCGTACGGGCAGGGGTACCTTTACCTTTATAATGACCTCAGAAGTGTTCACTGTACAAAAAGGCGCCATGTTGGTAGCCTCAATCACAGAGCTTTTTCCAGTTGTTTCCATATCAAGTAGTGGGGCGGGGGGAAAGGCTTCTCAGTGTTTGTTTGTTTTTGTTTTGAAAATTTTTTTATTAAGAGTTTTGTTAATACAATAGAGAAAAGACAGAATAAATAGATAATAGACAGGGGGGGAAAAGCAAACATAAAATTTAACATCTTGTAGTACCCATCTTTTCTTCATCCTTTGGACTTCCTCAAATCTCCCGCTCTTGCGTTCCACATTATAAAACTTTAGCCAGCAACTTATCACCTTGTTTCAATTCTTATTATACACATTTCCAATGTTTTGTCCCTAACTTTGAATATTTTTGTCTAGGTCTTAAGACCTATTTTAACACAATATTTATTCAAAATTTATTTTTCTCATAAAGTTCACTCATTCTCATAATCTTGTCAACTAACTTTATGGGCCCTGTTATTTTCAAATCTCTCATCCTTCTTAACACTCATATAATTTACAATGTTTTTGCAGATAGTCCTTACATTTCTTCCAATCCTCTTCCACGTCTTGCTCTCCCAGGTCTCGGATTCTGCCAGTCATTTCTGCAGGTTCCATATAGTCCATCAGTTGCATCTGCCATTCTTTCAGCTTGGGCAAATCTAGAGTTTTCCAATACTTAGCGACAAGTATCCTTGCTGCTGTTGTTGCATACATAAATAATGTTCGATCATTCTTTAACACCCTCTGGTCAACAATGCCCAAAAGGAAGGCCTCTGGTTTCTTGGGAAAGGTATACCTAAATACCTTTTTCAGCTCATTATATATCATTTCCCAGAAGGCCTTAACCTTAGGGCAGGTCCACCAGAGGTGAAAGAACGTTCCATCAGTTTCCTTACATTTCCAACACTTATTGTCTGACAGGTGATATATTTTTGCTAGCTTGACTGGGGTCAAGTACCACCTGTATATCATTTTCATAATATTTTCTTTCAAGGCATTACATGCCGTAAACTTCATACATGCCGTAAAGTCCATAACTTTTCCCAGTCAGCAAACATAATATTATACCCAATGTCCTGTGCCCACTTTATCATAGCTGATTTAAACGTTTCATCCTGTGTGTTCCACCTCAGCAGCAAGTTATACATTCTTGAAAGTAATTTAGTCTTAGGTTCTAACAGTTCTGTTTCCAATTTCGATTTTTCCACCTGGAATCCTAACTTTTTTATCCAGTTTAAAAACCTCTTTGATCTGAGCATAGTGTAGCCAATCTCGCACTTTATCTTTTAGTCTCTCCAAACTCTGCAATCTCCAATTGTCTCCATCTCTTTCTAATATTTCCCAATACTTTGGCCATTTGACCTCCATATTGGGTCTTTTCACTGCTTTCGCTTCCATAGGTGATAACCACCTGGGGGTCTTATTTTCTAATATGTCCTAATATTTTGTCCAACCGGTCCCCTCGAATCATATTTAGGAGCACCTCCAGGACCGAAATAAATAGGAGAGGGGAAATAGGGCAACCTTGTTGTGTTCCTTTTTCAATTTTAAACTCTTCTGTCACCACATTGTTAACTATCAATTTAGCCTTTTGATCTGAATAGATTGCATCAATCCCATTTTCAAATCCCCGTCCCACTCCCATCCCTTCCAGGTTTGTATGTTGATCCCTGTTTACACTATTATGTTAAAAAGTACACCAGAATTTAGTGGCGTTGGATATTTTGGGTCCCAAAATGTCCCCGCCAGCAGTGGCTGCATAAAATCCTTTAGTCAGATGTCCATGGTATGTCCATGTGTAGAGTCGTCTCTTGTGTTGTTGGAAAAGCGTGTTTGTGATGACCAGCTTGCTCTCTTGACAGAACTCTATTAGCCTTTGCCCTGCTTCGTTTTGATCTCCAAGGCCCAACTTGCCAGTTGTTCCTTTTATCTCTTGCCTCCCTACTTTAGCATTCCAATCCCCTATAATGAGAAGAACATCCTTCTTTGGTGTCACTTCTATAAGGTGTTGTTAGTCTTCATAGAATTGGTCAATTTCAGTTTCTTCAGCACCAGTAGTTGCTGCATAAACTTGGATTACTGTGATGTTAAAAGGTCTGCCTTGGATTCGTATCGAGATCATTCTATCATTCTATTCTATGTATAACTCCATCCCATCCAACATTTCTCCCATGAACATAGGGACGTCCTAAGGAAAAGCAGGATAACATCAGAAACCAGGACAGCTTCAATAAATCTGGGACGGTCCCGGGAAAATTAGGAACAACTGGAAGGTTTGCAAAAGTGGGGAAGTTAAGATCAAGGAACAAGAGAGAAGTCCTGAGTGAAGGACAAGCCTAAGGAGAGGTTGAGGGAGGAGGCTTATTGGTTTGTTCTTGTTCTTGTTTTTATTGTGTATTTTGTGTTTTTTACCTTGCATTTTTAAGTTGTAAACCAACCTTAAATCTACGGATGAAGGGCAGTATATACAATTAATAAAATAGTAACAATACTATTTGTTACTATAGACAAGCATGCCATTGTTCAGGAAGGTCTACTCAATTAATAGGGGTATAAATAGTAAAGTAGTATAAAAGTAACAAAGTAGCAGTAGTAAAGTGGAAGTAAAGTGGTAGTAAAGCAATAGGAAACCAGTAGTGAAGTAGCAGTTAAGTAATGGTAAAACTATAGTAAAGTGGTGGAATAGTAGTAAAATAGCAGTAAAGTAGTAGTAACCCAGTAATAAAATAGTAGTAAAATGGTAGTAAGGCAGTAGTGAAACAGCAGTAAGATAGTAGTAAAGTAGTAGTAAAGCGGTAGTAAAATGGTCCAATAGTAAAGTGGTGGAATAATAGTAAAATAGCTCTAAAGTAGTAGTAAAGTTGTAGTAAAATTGTACTAAAGTAGTAGTAAAATGATAGTAAAGTAGTAGTAAAATAGTAAAAAAAACCTAAAGTAGTAGTAAAGTAGTAGTAATGTGGTAGTAAAGTAGTAGTAAAGTAGTAGTAAAGTAGTGGTAAAGTAGTAGTAAAATGGTAGTAAAGCTGTAGTAAAGCTGTAGTAAAGCAGTAGTAAAGCTGTAGTAAAGCAGTAGTAAAGCTGTAGTAAAGTAGTAGTAAAGTAGTAGTAAAGTGGTAGTAAAGTAGTAGTAAAGTAGTAGTAAAGCTGTAGTAAAGTGGTAGTAAAGTAGTGGTAAAACAGTAGTAAAGCAGTAGTAAGAATGACCTCAGAAGTGTTCGATGTACAAAAAGGCGCCATGTTGGTAGCCTCAATCACAGAGGTTTTTGCAATTGTTTCCATATAAAGTAGTGGGGCGGGGGGAATGGCTTCTCAGTGTTTGTATGTTGATCCCTGTTTACACTATTATGTTAAAAAGTACACCAGAATTTAATGGCGTCGGATATTTTGGGTCCCAAAATGTCTCCGCCAGCAGTGGCTGCATTAATTCCTTTAGTCAGAACTGAGCGATGGGCAACACACTGTCGTAAGTCAGGAGCTGTGTGAGGAGCCAGTAGTCAAAATAAGGGATATCAGTTAGATTTTATCTTACCGGCCCAGTGGTTTTTCCTACTTTCTTCAGTAGGCACAATTTTTAAGTGAATGGCCGAAAGTCAGATTTTTGATGAAATTGTGACCCCAGGGCTTAGGGATTTTTTCAAAAGAATCTTTTTCTGCCGGTTAAGTTGCCGAGGGCTCATTTCTTTTACTGAGATAAAAAGCCTTCTGTTTCGACCGCCAAACCTCTCGGAGGAGCATTTGCAACCGTTTGGCACCATTTTTGAGTGAATGGCCTAAAGTCAGAACTTTGATGAAATTGTGACCCCGGGGACTTCCGGGTCGGCGCCATCGCCGAATGGCGGGCTCCCTCCGAGCTCCGGAGGGAGCCGGCTTGGCAGGGGCTGGGTCCTACCGCACCGGCGATGCGGGGACCCTTAAAAACCACGGCCAGATTGAGGCCGTGGACATGGAGACTCGGCTGGCACCGTTAGCGCTCTCCCGACTCCTGAAGGAGCCTTTTTAAAGGCTACGGATCGGGTGCCGGGGAGAAGCGTGGTGCTTTGAGTTCTCTGCTATCCCTGCCGAGCGCAGCCGCATGCCATCCGGCGGAGAGCGCTGACTTCTTCTATTGAAAATTCGGCTCTAAAGAAGAACCCGTGTGTAATTGGAATATGGAAAAAAAAAAGGGGATAAATTTTTAAAATTCGGAGCGAACGGGGGAGGTGGAAAAAAGGAAGTCAGCCTACCCCTAAATTGTAGAAGAGCCAAAACAAAGGACTGGACAACTAAGATCGAGTGTAACCTTATCTTGCCGAATCAGCAACTTCGCGAGGGAAAATTATAAGATTGAGCTGGAGGAGAAAAGTGGAATTGTTTTTTAAAAAAAGCAACCCCCCCGGAATCCCTGGAGCGATTCGTGAAACTGCCTGGAGAAAAGTGATGGAGGTTTTGACAGCTGTCAAAGAGCTGTCAAAAAGGAAGATTAAAATAGAGACTTTGTTATGAGGACTTTGCCGGTTATATTTGTTACAAATTGAATACAAACTGTTTTAAATATCGGTCAACAAGCTACTTGGTCTGGTGGATGTGATTCTGGAAGGGAACTTTGTTACTGCAATCCACCTAGAGGAGCCGAGGGACATTGCATGTGTTTTTCACAGGAAATGTGAACAGCTGAATGGAACTTTCAATCTCCTGGGAAACTGCAGGAATGGAACACTATTTTGTCTACAGAGGCCTACATACTACAGGAAACAATGGAACTATTTGTTGGAAAATGAAAGGAACATGATGCAATGCTTTGCTCCATGAATAACAAACCTCTGCAGAGACACTAGAAACTTTTGGAAAAAGAACATTTCTGTGGGAGAACAGAGAAATAAAAAGGAGGAGAATGATTGATAAGAACAAGGAAACAACAAGAACTGGACAGAACTGGGGGAACATTTGGGATATTCAGGTTTGACAAGCTTATGGATACAAAATTGGAGTTTTTACTCCTGGATATAAAAACCTGGATAGAAGAAATGGGCCCTTATTTGATAGACTCCTTCTACGATTGGACATCCGTAATTAAAGACTGGCAAAGAACCGGAGGGACATAGTGTAATGTGGGAACTCCAGGAAGATATTAGAAGTGGAGGGATAGGTGAAACGCAAAGGGGAAAGAGGGGAGGGAAAATTGGAATCCAAAGGCTGTAAAATTATTATTCATATTTATCTTATTTTCATCTGTACTATGTTTGAAAGGGGGAAACTCGTGGAAGGGTATAGATCGATCTTAGGGGATGAGAATTTGGATAAATTGGGTTATTGATGAAGAGTGTAATTTGAGGATAAGAATTTGTTGAATTTAATTGCTTATTTGGAAGATTTGGAACACAAGAGGGGGTAGGGAGGGGAAGTCCTAGTTATTGGCAATAGATTGGATTTAATTTGTTTTGATTTGTTTTAATTTGGAAAACTTTAATAAAAATTATTATAAAAAAAAAAAGAATCTGTAAGCTGAAGCATCTGTAACCTGAAGCATATGTAACCCGAGGTACCACTGTATTTATACCACATCCATCTGCCTGGGTTGCTCTAGCCACTCTGGGCGGCTTCCCAAACATATAAAAAGGTAATAAAACAGTAAACATTAAAAAAACTTCCCTATGTTGTTGTTGTTTGGTCGTTTAGTCGTGTACGACTCTTCGTGACCCCATGGACCAGAGCACGCCAGGCACCTCTGTCCTCTGCTGATTTCTTTTCCTTTGATAAAAAGCCTTCTGTTTCGACCGCCAAACCTCTCAGGGGAGCATTTGCAACCGTTTGGCACCATTTTTGAGTGAATGGCCGAAAGTCAGATTTTTGATGAAATTGTGACCCCGGGGCTTAGGTATTTTTTCAAAAAAATCTTTTTCTGCCGGTTAAGTTGTCGAGGGCTGATTTCTTTTACTGAGATAAAAAGCCTTCTGTTTCGACCGCCAAACCTCTCGGGGGAGCATTTGCAACCGTTTGGCACCATTTTTGAGTGGTGGAATAGTAGTAAAATAGCTTTAAAGTAGTAGTAAAGTAGTAGTAAAATTATATCTTACCGGCCCAGTGGTTTTCCCTACTTTCTTCAGTAGGCACCATGTTTGAATGAATGGCAGAAAGCCAGATTTTTGATGAAATTGTGACCCACCCCGGGGCTTAGGGATATTTTCAAAAAAATCTTTTTCTGCCGGTTAAGTTGTCGAGGGCTGATTTCTTTTACTGACATAAAAGGCCTTCTATTTCGACCGCCAAACCTCTCGGGGGAGCATTTGCAACCGTCTGGCACCATTTTTGAGTGGTGGAATAGTAGTAAAATAGCTTTAAAGTAGTTGTAAAGTAGTAGTAAAATTATAGTAAAGTAGCAAAGTAGTAGTAAAATTATCGTAAAACAGTAGTGAAGTAGTAGTAAAGCAGTAGTAAAATGGCATTAAAGTAGTAGTAAAATGGTAGTAAAGTAGTAGTAAAGTAGTAGTAAAATGGTAGTCAAGTAGTAGTAAAGCGGTAGTAAAGTAGTAGTAAAGTAGTAGTAGCACCACTTTAGCTAATG
Organism: Podarcis gaigeae; assembly: GCF_964106915.1. Lineage (NCBI taxonomy): Eukaryota > Metazoa > Chordata > Lepidosauria > Squamata > Lacertidae > Podarcis > Podarcis gaigeae. Next base: position 86,401 of record NW_028153453.1, read on the forward strand.
GGGCCTCCTGCTGTCGCCGCGCCGCCGGATCACGATTTCTGTTCTCATCCTGAAGCAAATTTCTTAACCTGAAGCACTATTTCTGGGTTAGTGGAGTCTGTAGCCTGAAGCATCTGTAAGCTGAAGCATCTGTAACCTGAAGCATATGTAACCCGAGGTACCACTGTATTTATACCACATCCATCTGCCTGGGTTGCTCTAGCCACTCTGGGCGGCTTCCAAAACATATAAAAAGGTAATAAAACAGTAAACATTAAAAAAAACTTCCCTATGTTGTTGTTGTTTAGTCGTTTAGTCGTGTACGACTCTTCGTGACCCCATGGACCAGAGCACGCCAGGCACCTCTGTCCTCTGCTGATTTCTTTTCCTTTGATAAAAAGCCTTCTGTTTCGACCGCCAAACCTCTCAGGGGAGCATTTGCAACCATTTGGCACCATTTTTGAGTGAATGGCCGAAAGTCAGATTTTTGATGAAATTGTGACCCCGGGGCTTAGGTATTTTTTCAAAAAAATCTTTTTCTGCCGGTTAAGTTGTCGAGGGCTGATTTCTTTTAATGAGATAAAAAGCCTTCTGTTTCGACCGCCAAACCTCTCGGGGGAGCATTTGCAACCGTTTGGCACCATTTTTGAGTGGTGGAATAGTAGTAAAATAGCTTTAAAGTAGTAGTAAAGTAGTAGTAAAATTATAGTAAAGTAGCAAAGTAGTAGTAAAATTATCGTAAAGCAGTATCAAAGTAGTAGTAAAGCAGTAGTAAAATGGCAGTAAAGTAGTAGTAAATGGTAGTAAAGTAGTAGTAAAGTAGTAGTAAAATGGTAGTCAAGTAGTAGTAAAGCGGTAGTAAAGTAGTAGTAAAGTAGTAAAACAGTATTAAGTAGTAAAACAGTATTAAAGTAGTAGTATAATGACCTCAGAAGTGTTCATTTTACAAAAAAGCGCCATGTTGGTAGCCTCAAACACAGAGCTTTTTCCAGTTGTTTCCATATCAAGTAGTGGGGCGGGGGGAAAGGCTTCTCAGTGTTTGTTTGTTTTTGTTTTGAAAATTTTTTTATTAAGAGTTTTGTTAATACAATAGAGAAAAGACAGAATAAATAGATAATAGACAGGGGGGGGAAAGCAAACATAAAATTTAACATCTTGTAGTACCCATCTTTTCTTCATCCTTTGGACTTCCTCAAATCTCCCGCTCTTGCGTTCCACATTTATAAAACTTTAGCCAGCAACTTATCACCTTGTTTCAATTCTTATTATACACATTTCCAATGTTTTGTCCCTAACTTTGAATATTTTTGTCTAGGTCTTAAGACCTAATTTTAACACAATATTTATTCAAAATTTATTTTTCTCATAAAGTTCACTCATTCTCATAATCTTGTCAACTAACTTTATGGGCCCTGTTATTTTCAAATCTCTCATCCTTCTTAACACTCATATAATTTACAATGTTTTTGCAGATAGTCCTTAAATTTCTTCCAATCCTCTTCCACGTCTTGCTCTCCCAGGTCTCGGATTCTGCCAGTCATTTCTGCAAGTTCCATATAGTCCATCAGTTGCATCTGCCATTCTTCCAGCGTGGGCAAATCTAGAGTTTTCCAATACTTAGCGACAAGTATCCTTGCTGCTGTTGTTGCATACATAAATAATGTTCGATCATTCTTTAACACCCTCTGGTCAACAATGCCCAAAAGGAAGGCCTCTGGTTTCTTGGGAAAGGTATACCTAAATACCTTTTTCAGCTCAATATATATCATTTCCCAGAAGGCCTTAACCTTAGGGCAGGTCCACCAGAGGTGAAAGAACGTTCCTTCAGTTTCCTTACATTTCCAACACTTATTGTCTGACAGGTGATATATTTTTGCTAGCTTGACTGGGGTCAGGTACCACCTGTATATCATTTTCATAATATTTTCTTTCAAGGCATTACATGCCGTAAACTTCATACATGCCGTAAAGTCCATAACTTTTCCCAGTCAGCAAACATAATATTATACCCAATGTCCTGTGCCCACTTTATCATAGCTGATTTAACCGTTTCATCCTGTGTGTTCCACCTCAGCAGCAAGTTATACATTCTTGAAAGTAATTTAGTCTTAGGTTCTAACAGTTCTGTTTGCAATTTCGATTTTTCCACCTGGAATCCTAACTTTTTATCCAGTTTAAAAACCTCTTTGATCTGAGCATAGTGTAGCCAATCTCGCACTTTATCTTTTAGTCTCCCCAAACTCTGCAATCTCCAATTGTCTCCATCTCTTTCTAATATTTCCCAATACTTTGGCCATTTGACCTCCATATTGGGTCTTTTCACTGCTTTCGCTTCCATAGGTGATAACCACCTGGGGGTCTTATTTTCTAATATGTCCTAATATTTTGTCCAGACATTGAACACTGCTTTCCTGACAATATGGTTCTTGAAGTTCTTATGGATCTTAACCTTGTCATACCACAAATATGCATGCCAACCAAAAGCATTATTAAATCCTTCCAAATCTAAGACATCAGCGTTTTCAAGAAGCAGCCAATCTTTCAGCCAGCAGAAAGCTGCTGATTCATAGTACAACCTTAAGTCTGGCAGGGCAAACCCCCCCTCTTTCTTTAGCGTCAGTTAGTATTTTAAACTTAATTCTGGGCTTTTTGCCCTGCCAGACAAATTTAGAGATATCTCTTTGCCACCTTCCGAAACACTCCATTTTGTCCACAATCTGTAAAGTCTGAAAAAGAAACAGCATCCTTGGCAATACATTCTTTTTTATAGCAGCAATTCGACCCAACAAGGAAAGTTTCAATCTTGACCACCTTTCAAAGTCCCTCTTAATTTCTAGCCAACACTTTTCATAATTATCCTTAAATAGACTCAGATTTTTTGCTGTTATGTTCACCCCTAGGTATTTAACTTTTTTCACCACATTTAACTCTGTCTCTTTCTGAAACCTCTCTGACTCTGAAGTTGTCAAGTTTTTTTCCAGTACCTTAGTTTTTTGTTTGTTTAATTTAAATCCCGCCACCCGACCAAACTCTTGAATCAGTTGTAATGCCCTTTTCGTACTGGACTCTGGCTCCTGTAGGGTCAAAACTAGGTCATCTGCAAAAGCTTTAAGTTTGTACTGTTTCGCTCCGACCTGAATTCCTTCCACCAACCGGTCCCCTCGAATCATATTTAGGAGCACCTCCAGGACCGAAATAAATAGGAGAGGGGAAATAGGGCAACCTTGTTGTGTTCCTTTTTCAATTTTAAACTCTTCTGTCACCACATTGTTAACTATCAGTTTAGCCTTTTGATCTGAATAGATTGCATCAATCCCATTTTCAAATCCCCGTCCCACTCCCATCCCTTCCAGGTTTGTATGTTGATCCCTGTTTACACTATTATGTTAAAAAGTACACCAGAATTTAGTGGCGTTGGATATTTTGGGTCCCAAAATGTCCCCGCCAGCAGTGGCTGCATAAAATCCTTTAGTCAGATGTCCATGGTGATGTCCATGTGTAGAGTCGTCTCTTGTGTTGTTGGAAAAGCGTGTTTATGATGACCAGCTTGTTCTCTTGACAGAACTCTATTAGCCTTTGCCCTGCTTCGTTTTGATCTCCAAGGCCAAACTTGCCAGTTGTTCCTTTTATCTCTTGCCTCCCTACTTTAGCATTCCAATCCCCTATAATGAGAAGAACATCCTTCTTTGGTGTCACTTCTATAAGGTGTTGTTAGTCTTCATAGAATTGGTCAATTTCAGTTTCTTCAGCACCAGTAGTTGGTGCATAAACTTGGATTACTGTGATGTTAAAAGGTCTGCCTTGGATTCGTATCGAGATCATTCTATCATTCTATTCTATGTATAACTCCATCCCATCCAACATTTCTCCCATGAACATAGGGACGTCCTAAGGAAAAGCAGGATAACATCAGAAACCAGGACAGCTTCAATAAATCTGGGACTGTCCCGGGAAAATTAGGGACAACTGGAAGGTTTGCAAAAGTGGGGAAGTTAAGATCAAGGAACAAGAGAGAAGTCATGAGTGAAGGACAAGCCAATGGAGAGGTTGAGGGAGGAGGCTTATTGGTTTGTTCTTGTTCTTGTTTTTATTGTGTATTTTGTGTTTTTTACCTTGCATTTTTAAGTTGTAAACCAACCTTAAATCTACGGATGAAGGGCAGTATATACAATTAATAAAATAGTAACAATACTATTTGTTACTATAGACAAGCATGCCATTGTTCAGGAAGGTCTACTCATTTAATAGGGGTATAAATAGTCAAGTAGTATAAAAGTAATAAAGAAGCAGTAGTAAAGTGGAAGTAAAGTGGTAGTAAAGCAATAGTAAACCAGTAGTGAAGTAGCAGTTAAGTAATGGTAAAACAATAGTAAAGTGGTGGAATAGTAGTAAAATAGCAGTAAAGTAGTAGTAACGCAGTAATAAAATAGTAGTAAAATGGTAGTAAGGCAGTAGTGAAACAGCAGTAAGATAGTAGTAAAGTAGTAGTAAAGCGGTAGTAAAATGGTCCAATAGTAAAGTGGTGGAATAATAGTAAAATAGCTCTAAAGTAGTAGTAAAGTTGTAGTAAAATTGTACTAAAGTAGTAGTAAAATGATAGTAAAGTAGTAGTAAAATAGTAAAAAAAACCTAAAGTAGTAGTAAAGTAGTAGTAAAGTGGTAGTAAAGCGATAGTAAAGCTGTAGTAAAGCTGTAGTAAAGTAGTAGTAAAGCTGTAGTAAAGCAGTAGTAAAGCTGTAGTAAAGCTGTAGTAAAGTAGTAGTAAAGCTGTAGTAAAGTAGTAGTAAAGCGATAGTAAAGCAGTGGTAAAGCTGTAGTAAAGTAGTAGTAAAGCTATAGTAAAGCAGTAGTAAAGCTGTAGTAAAGTAGTAGTAAAGTAGTAGTAAAGCTGTAGTAAAGTGGTAGTAAAGTAGTGGTAAAACAGTAGTAAAGCAGTAGTAAGAATGACCTCAGAAGTGTTCGATGTACAAAAAGGCGCCATGTTGGTAGCCTCAATCACAGAGGTTTTTCCAATTGTTTCCATATAAAGTAGTGGGGCGGGGGGAATGCCTTCTCAGTGTTTGTATGTTGATCCCTGTTTACACTATTATGTTAAAAAGTACACCAGAATTTAGTGGCGTTAGATATTTTGGGTCCCAAAATGTCCCCGCCAGCAGTGGCTGCATTAATTCCTTTAGTCAGAACTGAGCGATGGGCAACACACTGTCGTGAGTCAGGAGCTGTGTGAGGAGCCAGTAGTCAAAATAAGGGATATCAGTTAGATTTTATCTTACCGGCCCAGTGGTTTTTCGTACTTTCTCCAGTAGGCACCATGTTTGAATGAATGGCCGAAAGTGAGATTTTTGATGAAATTGTGACCCCAGGGCTTAGGGATTTTTTCAAAAGAATCTTTTTCTGCCGGTTAAGTTGTCGAGGGATGATTTCTTTTCTTGAGATAAAAAGACTTCTGTTTCGACCGCCAAACCTCTCAGGTTTGCAACCGTTTGGCACCATTTTTGAGTGGAATAGTAGTAAAATAGCTTTAAAGTAGTAGTAAAATTATATATTACCGGCCCAGTGGTTTTCCCTACTTTCTTCAGTAGGCACCATGTTTGAATGAATGGCAGAAAGCCAGATTTTTGATGAAATTGTGACCCACCCCGGGGCTTAGGGATTTTTTCAAAAAAATCTTTTTCTGCCGGTTAAGTTCTCGAGGGCTGATTTCTTTTACTGAGATAAAAAGCCTTCTGTTTCAACCGCCAAACCTCTCGGGGGGGCATTTGCAACCGTTTGGCACCATTTTTGAGTGGTGGAATAGTAGTAAAATAGCTTTAAAGTAGTTGTAAAGTAGTAGTAAAATTATAGTAAATTAGCAAAGTAGTAGTAAAATTATCGTAAAACAGTAGTGAAGTAGTAGTAAAGCAGTATTAAAATGGCAGTAAAGTAGTAGTAAAATGGTAGTAAAGTAGTAGTAAAGTAGTAGTAAATTGGTAGTCAAGTAGTAGTAAAGCGGTAGTAAAATAGTAGTAAAGTAGTAGTAGCACCACTTTAGCTAATGGGCCTCCTGCTGTCGCCACGCCGCCGGATCACGATTTCTGTTCTCATCCTGAAGCAAATTTCTTAACCTGAAGCACTATTTCTGGGTTAGCGGAGTCTGTAGCCTGAAGCATCTGTAAGCTGAAGCATCTGTAACCTGAAGCATATGTAACCCGAGGTACCACTGTATTTATACCACATCCATATGCCTGGGTTGCTCTAGCCACTCTGTGCGGCTTCCAAAACATATAAAAAGGTAATAAAACAGTAAACATTAAAAAAACTTCCCTATGTTGTTGTTGTTTAGTCGTTTATTCGTGTACGACTCTTCGTGACCCCATGGACCAGAGCACGCCAGGCACCTCTGTCCTCTGCTGATTTCTTTTCCTTTGATAAAAAGCCTTCTGTTTCGACCGCCAAACATCTCAGGGGAGCATTTGCAACCGTTTGGCACCATTTTTGAGTGAATGGCCGAAAGTCAGATTTTTGATGAAATTGTGACCCCGGGGCTTAGGTATTTTTTCAAAAAAATCTTTTTCTGCCGGTTAAGTTGTCGAGGGCTGATTTCATTTACTGAGATAAAAAGCCTTCTGTTTCGACCGCCAAACCTCTCGGGGGAGCATTTGCAACCGTTTGGCACCATTTTTGAGTGTTGGAATAGTAGTAAAATAGCTTTAAAGTAGTAGTAAAGTAGTAGTAAAATTATAGAAAGTAGCAAAGTAGTAGTAAAATTATCGTAAAACAGTAGTGAAGTAGTAGTAAAGCAGTAGTAAAATGGCAATAAGTCAGATTTTTTTTGAAATTGTGACCGCAGGGCTTAGGGATTTTTTCAAAAAAAAAAAATTCTGCAAGTTAAGTTGTCGAGGGCTGATTTCTTTTCCTGTAATAAAAAGCCTTCTGTTTCGACTGCCAAACCTCTCAGGGGTGCATTTGCATCCGTTTGGCACCATTTTTGAGTGGTGGAATAGTAGTAAAATAGCTTTAAAGTAGTAGTAAAGTAGTAGTAAAATTATAGTAAAGTAGCAAAGTAGTAGTAAAATTATCGTAAAACAGTAGTGAAGTAGTAGTAAAGCAGTAGTAAAATGGCAGTAAAGTAGTAGTAAAATGGTAGTAAAGTAGTAGTAAAGTAGTAGTAAAATGGTAGTCAAGGAGTAGTAAAGCGGTAGTAAAGTAGTAGTAAAGTAGTAGTAGCACCACTTTAGCTAATGGGCCTCCTGCTGTCGCCGCGCCGCCGGATCACGATTTCTGTTCTCATCCTGAAGCAAATTTCTTAACCTGAAGCACTATTTCTGGGTTAGCGGAGTCTGTAGCCTGAAGCATCTGTAACCTGAAGCATATGTAACCCGAGGTACCACTGTATTTATACCACATCCATCCACCTGGGTTGCTCTAGCCACTCTGTGCGGCTTCCAAAACATATAAAAAGGTAATAAAACAGTAAATTGTACTAAAGTAGTAGTAAAATGATAGTAAAGTAGTAGTAAAATAGTAAAAAAAACCTAAAGTAGTAGTAAAGCTGTAGTAAAGCGGTAGTAAAGTAGTAGTAAAGTAGTAGTAAAATGGTAGTAAAGTAGTAGTAAAGCTGTAGTAAAGCTGTAGTAAAGTAGTAGTAAAGCTGTAGTAAAGCATTAGTAAAGCTGTAGTAAAGTAGTAGTAAAGCTGTAGTAAAGTGGTAGTAAAGTAGTGGTAAAACAGTAGTAAAGCAGTAGTAAGAATGACCTCAGAGGTTTTCGATGTACAAAAAGGCGCCATGTTGGTAGCCTCAATCACAGAGGTTTTTCCAATTGTTTCCATATAAAGTAGTGGGGCGGGGGGAATGGCTTCTCAGTGTTTGTATGCTGATCCCTGTTTACACTATTATGTTAAAAAGTACACCAGAATTTACTGACGTTGGATATTTTGGGTCCCAAAATGTCCCCGACAGCAGTGGCTGCATTAATTCCTTTAGTCAGAACTGAGCGATGGGCAACACGCTGTCGTGAGTCAGGAGCTGTGTGAGGAGCCAGTAGTCAAAATAAGGGATATCAGTTAGATTTTATCTTACCGGCCCAGTGGTTTTTCGTACTTTCTCCAGTAGGCACCATGTTTGAATGAATGGCCGAAAGTCAGATTTTTGATGAAATTGTGACCCACCCCAGGGCTTAGGGATTTTTTCAAAAGAATCTTTTTCTGCCGGTTAAGTTGTCGAGGGCTGATTTCTTTTACTGAGATAAAAAGCCTTCTGTTTCGACCTCCAAACCTCTCGGGGGAGCATTTGCAACCGTTTGGCACCATTTTTGAGTGAATGGCCGAAAGTCAGAACTTTGATGAAATTGTGACCCCGGGGCTTAGGGATTTTTTCAAAAGAATCTTTTTCTGCCGTTTAAGTTGTCGAGGGATGATTTCTTTTCTTGAGATAAAAAGACTTCTGTTTCGACCGCCAAACCTCTCAGGTTTGCAACCGTTTGGCACCATTTTAGAGTGGTGGAATAGTAGTAAAATAGCTTTAAAGTAGTAGTAAAGTAGTAGTAAAATTATAGTAAAGTAGCAAAGTAGTAGTAAAATTATCGTAAAACAGTAGCAAAGTAGTAGTAAAGCAGTAGTAAAATGGCAGTAAAGTAGTAGTAAATGGTAGTAAAGTAGTAGTAAAGTAGTAGTAAAATGGTAGTCAAGTAGTAGTAAAGCGGTAGTAAAGTAGTAGTAGAGTAGTAGTAAAACAGTATTAAAGTAGTAGTATAATGACCTCAGAAGTGTTCACTGTACACAGAGGCGCCATGTTGGTAGCCTCAATCACAGAGCTTTTTCCAGTTGTTTCCATATCAAGTAGTGGGGCGGGGGGAAAGGCTTCTCAGTGTTTGTTTGTTTTTGTTTTGAAAAAAAATTTATTAAGAGTTTTGTTAATACAATAGAGAAAAGACAGAATAAATAGATAATAGACAGGGGGGGGGAAAGCAAACATAAAATTTAACATCTTGTAGTACCCATCTTTTCTTCATCCTTTGGACTTCCTCAAATCTCCCGCTCTTGCGTTCCACATTTATAAAACTTTAGCCAGCAACTTATCACCTTGTTTCAATTCTTATTATACACATTTCCAATGTTTTGTCCCTAACTTTGAATATTTTTGTCTAGGTCTTAAGACCTAATTTTAACACAATATTTATTCAAAATTTATTTTTCTCATAAAGTTCACTCATTCTCATAATCTTGTCAACTAACTTTATGGGCCCTGTTATTTTCAAATCTCTCATCCTTCTTAACACTCATATAATTTACAATGTTTTTGCAGATAGTCCTTAAATTTCTTCCAATCCTCTTCCACGTCTTGCTCTCCCAGGTCTCGGATTCTGCCAGTCATTTCTGCAGGTTCCATATAGTCCATCAGTTGCATCTGCCATTCTTCCAGCGTGGGCAAATCTAGAGTTTTCCAATACTTAGCGACAAGTATCCTTGCTGCTGTTGTTGCATACATAAATAATGTTCGATCATTCTTTAACACCCTCTGGTCAACAATGCCCAAAAGGAAGGCCTCTGGTTTCTAAATACCTTTTTCAGCTCATTATATATCATTTCCCAGAAGGCCTTAACCTTAGGGCAGGTCCACCAGAGGTGAAAGAACGTTCCTTCAGTTTCCTTACATTTCCAACACTTATTGTCTGACAGGTGATATATTTTTGCTAGCTTGACTGGGGTCAGGTACCACCTGTATATCATTTTCATAATATTTTCTTTCAAGGCATTACATGCCGTAAACTTCATACCGGTGGTCCATAACTTTTCCCAGTCAGCAAACATAATATTATACCCAATGTCCTGTGCCCACTTTATCATAGCTGATTTAACCGTTTCATCCTGTGTGTTCCACCTCAGCAGCAAGTTATACATTCTTGAAAGTAATTTAGTCTTAGGTTCTAACAGTTCTGTTTCCAATTTCGATTTTTCCACCTGGAATCCTAACTTTTTATCCAGTTTAAAAACCTCTTTGATCTGAGCATAGTGTAGCCAATCTCGCACTTTATCTTTTAGTCTCTCCAAACTCTGCAATCTCCAATTGTCTCCATCTCTTTCTAATATTTCCCAATACTTTGGCCATTTGACCTCCATATTGGGTCTTTTCACTGCTTTCGCTTCCATAGGTGATAACCACCTCGGGGTCTTATTTTCTAATATGTCCTAATATTTTGTCCAGACATTGAACACTGCTTTCCTGACAATATGGTTCTTGAAGTTCTTATGGATCTTAACCTTGTCATACCACAAATATGCATGCCAACCAAAAGCATTATTAAATCCTTCCAAATCTAAGACATCAGCGTTTTCAAGAAGCAGCCAATCTTTCAGCCAGCAGAAAGCTGCTGATTCATAGTACAACCTTAAGTCTGGCAGGGCAAACCCCCCTCTTTCTTTAGCGTCAGTTAGTATTTTAAACTTAATTCTGGGCTTTTTGCCCTGCCAGACAAATTTAGAGATATCTCTTTGCCACCTCCCGAAACACTCCATTTTGTCCACAATCTGTAAAGTCTGAAAAAGAAACAGCATCCTTGGCAATACATTCATTTTTATAGCAGCAATTCGACCCAACAAGGAAAGTTTCAATCTTGACCACCTTTCTAAGTCCCTCTTAATTTCTAGCCAACACTTTTCATAATTATCCTTAAATAGACTCAGATTTTTTGCTGTTATGTTCACCCCTAGGTATTTAACGTTTTTCACCACATTTAACTCTGTCTCTTTCTGAAACTAGGTCATCTGCAAAAGCTTTAAGTTTGTACTGTTTCGCTCCGACCTGAATTCCTTCCACCAACCGGTCCCCTCGAATCATATTTAGGAGCACCTCCAGGACCGAAATAAATAGGAGAGGGGAAATAGGGCAACCTTGTTGTGTTCCTTTTTCAATTTTAAACTCTTCTGTCACCACATTGTTAACTATCAATTTAGCCTTTTGATCTGAATAGATTGCATCAATCCCATTTTCAAATCCCCGTCCCACTCCCATCCCTTCCAGGTTTGTATGTTGATCCCTGTTTACACTATTATGTTAAAAAGTACACCAGAATTTAGTGGCGTTGGATATTTTGGGTCCCAAAATGTCCCCGCCAGCAGTGGCTGCATAAAATCCTTTAGTCAGATGTCCATGGTGATGTCCATGTGTAGAGTCGTCTCTTGTGTTGTTGGAAAAGCGTGTTTATGATGACCAGCTTGTTCTCTTGACAGAACTCTATTAGCCTTTGCCCTGCTTCGTTTTGATCTCCAAGGCCAAACTTGCCAGTTGTTCCTTTTATCTCTTGCCTCCCTACTTTAGCATTCCAATCCCCTATAATGAGAAGAACATCCTTCTTTGGTGTCACTTCTATAAGGTGTTGTTAGTCTTCATAGAATTGGTCAATTTCAGTTTCTTCAGCACCAGTAGTTGGTGCATAAACTTGGATTACTGTGATGTTAAAAGGTCTGCCTTGGATTCGTATCGAGATCATTCTATCATTCTATTCTATGTATAACTCCATCCCATCCAACATTTCTCCCATGAACATAGGGACGTCCTAAGGAAAAGCAGGATAACATCAGAAACCAGGACAGCTTCAATAAATCTGGGACTGTCCTGGGAAAATTAGGGACAACTGGAAGGTTTGCAAAAGTGGGGAAGTTAAGATCAAGGAACAAGAGAGAAGTCATGAGTGAAGGACAAGCCAAAGGAGAGGTTGAGGGAGGAGGCTTATTGGTTTGTTCTTGTTCTTGTTTTTATTGTGTATTTTGTGTTTTTTACCTTGCATTTTTAAGTTGTAAACCAACCTTAAATCTACGGATGAAGGGCAGTATATACAATTAATAAAATAGTAACAATACTATTTGTTACTATAGACAAGCATGCCATTGTTCAGGAAGGTCTACTCAATTAATAGGGGTATAAATAGTCAAGTAGTATAAAAGTAATAAAGTAGCAGTAGTAAAGTGGAAGTAAAGTGGTAGTAAAGCAATAGTAAACCAGTAGTGAAGTAGCAGTTAAGTAATGGTAAAACAATAGTAAAGTGGTGGAATAGTAGTAAAATAGCAGTAAAGTAGTAGTAACGCAGTAATAAAATAGTAGTAAAATGGTAGTAAGGCAGTAGTGAAACAGCAGTAAGATAGTAGTAAAGTAAAGTAGTAAAGCGGTAGTAAAATGGTCCAATAGTAAAGTGGTGGAATAATAGTAAAATAGCTCTATAGTAGTAAAGTTGTAGTAAAATTGTACTAAAGTAGTAGTAAAATGATAGTAAAGTAGTAGTAAAATAGTAAAAAAAACCTAAAGTAGTAGTAAAGTAGTAGTAAAGTGGTAGTAAAGCTGTAGTAAAGCTGTAGTAAAGTAGTAGTAAAGCTGTAGTAAAGTAGTAGTAAAGCGGTAGTAAAGCGGTAGTAAAGTAGTAGTAAAGCTGTAGTAAAGCAGTAGTAAAGTAGTAGTAAAGCTGTAGTAAATCAGTAGTAAAGCTGTAGTAAAGTAGTAGTAAAGTGGTAGTAAAGTAGTAGTAAAGTCGTAGTAAAGTCGTAGTAAACCTGTAGTAAAGCTGTAGTAAAGTCGTAGTAAAGCTGTAGTAAAGGAGTAGTAAAGCTGTAGTAAAGCTGTAGTAAAGCAGTAGTAAAGCTGTAGTAGTAAAGTAGTAGTAAAGGTGTAGTAAAGTAGTAGTAAAGCGGTAGTAAAGCAGTAGTAAAGCTGTAGTAAAGTAGTAGTAAAGCTATAGTAAAGCAGTAGTAAAGTAGTAGTAAAGTAGTAGTAAAGCTGTAGTAAAGTGGTAGTAAAGTAGTGGTAAAACAGTAGTAAAGCAGTAGTAAGAATGACCTCAGAAGTGTTCGATGTACAAAAAGGCGCCATGTTGGTAGCCTCAATCACAGAGGTTTTTCCAATTGTTTCCATATAAAGTAGTGGGGCGGGGGGAATGGCTTCTCAGTGTTTGTATGTTGATCCCTGTTTACACTATTATGTTAAAAAGTACACCAGAATTTAGTGGCGTTGGATATTTTGGGTCCCAAAATGTCCCCGCCAGCAGTGGCTGCATTAATTCCTTTAGTCAGAACTGAGCGATGGGCAACACACTGTCGTAAGTCAGGAGCTGTGTGAGGAGCCAGTAGTCAAAATAAGGGATATCAGTTAGATTTTATCTTACCGGTCCAGTGGTTTTTCCTACTTTCTTCAGTAGGCACCATGTTTGAATGAATGGCCGAAAGTCAGATTTTTGATGAAATTGTGACCCCAGGGCTTAGGGATTTTTTCAAAAGAATCTTTTTCTGCCGGTTAAGTTGTCGAGGGATGATTTCTTTTCTTGAGATAAAAAGACTTCTGTTTCGACCGCCAAACCTCTCAGGTTTGCAACCGTTTGGCACCATTTTTGAGTGGTGGAATAGTAGTAAAATAGCTTTAAAGTAGTAGTAAAGTAGTAGTAAAATTATAGTAAAGTAGCAAAGTAGTAGTAAAATTATCGTAAAACAGTAGTGAAGTAGTAGTAAAGCAGTAGTAAAATGGCAATAAGTCAGATTTTTTTTTGAAATTGTGACCGCGGGGCTTAGGGATTTTTTCAAAAAAAAAAAAAAAATCTGCAAGTTAAGTTGTCAAGGGCTGATTTCTTTTCCTGTGATAAAAAGCCTTCTGTTTCGACTGCCAAACCTCTCAGGGGTGCATTTGCATCCGTTTGGCACCATTTTTGAGTGGTGGAATAGGAGTAAAATAGCTTTAAAGTAGTAGTAAAGTAGTAGTAAAATTATAGTAAAGTAGCAAAGTAGTAGTAAAATTATCGTAAAACAGTAGTGAAGTAGTAGTAAAGCAGTAGTAAAATGGCAGTAAAGTAGTAGTAAAATGGTAGTAACGTAGTAGTAAAGTAGTAGTACAATGGTAGTCAAGTAGTAGTAAAGCGGTAGTAAAGTAGTAGAAAAGCAGTATTAAAGTAGTAGTAAGAATGACCTCAGAAGTGTTCACTGTACAAAAAGGCGCCATGTTGGTATCCTCAATCACAGAGGTTTTTCCAGTTGTTTCCATATCAAGTAGTGGGGCGGGGGGAAAGGCTTCTCAGTGTTTGTATGTTGATCCCTGTTTACACTATTATGTTAAAAAGTACATCAGAATTTAGTGGCGTTGGATATTTTGGGTCCCAAAATGTCCCCTCCAGCAGTGGCTGCATAAAATCCTTTAGTCAGAACTGAGCGATGGGCAACACACTGTCGTGAGTCAGGAGCTGTGTGAGGAGCCAGTAGTCAAAACTGAGGTGAGGACAAAAGCATACCCTCCAACATTTCTCCGAGGAAAATAGGGGTGCCCTGTTCTGAAACAACAATTTTACTATAGTGGTACCTCAGGTTAAGTACTTAATTCGTTCCGGAGGTCCGTTCTTAAACTGAAACTGTTCTTAACCTGAAGCACCACTTTAGCTAATGGGGCCTCCTGCTGTTGCCGCGCCGCCGGATCACGATTTCTGTTCTCAACCTGAAGCAAATTTCTTAACCTGAAGCACTATTTCTGGGTTAGCGGAGTCTGTATCCTGAAGAATCTGTAAGCTGAAGCATCTGTAACCTGAAGCATATGTATCCCGAGGTACCACTGTATTTATACCACATCCATCTGCCTGGGTTGCTCTAGCCACTCTGGGCGGCTTCCAAAACATATAAAAAGGTAATAAAACAGTAAACCTTAAAAAAACTTCCCTATGTTGTTGTTGTTTAGTCGTTTAGTCGTGTACGACTCTTCGTGACCCCATGGACCAGAGCACGCCAGGCACCTCTGTCCTCTGCTGATTTCTTTTCCTTTGATAAAAAGCCTTCTGTTTCGACCGCCAAACCTCTCAGGGGAGCATTTGCAACCGTTTGGCACCATTTTTGAGTGAATGGCCGAAAGTCAGATTTTTGATGAAATTGTGAACCCGGGGCTTAGGTATTTTTTCAAAAAAATCTTTTTCTGCCGGTTAAGTTGTCGAGGGCTGATTTCTTTTACTGAGATAAAAAGCCTTCTGTTTCGACCGCCAAACTTCTCGGGGGAGCATTTGCAACCGTTTGGCACCATTTTTGAGTGGTGGAATAGTAGTAAAATAGCTTTAAAGTAGTTGTAAAGTAGTAGTAAAATTATAGTAAAGTAGCAAAGTAGTAGTAAAATTATCGTAAAATAGTAGTGAAGTAGTAGTAAAGCAGTAGTAAAATGGCATTAAAGTAGTAGTAAAATGGTAGTAAAGTAGTAGTAAAGTAGTAGTAAAATGGTAGTCAAGTAGTAGTAAAGCGGTAGTAAAGTAGTAGTAAAGTAGTAGTAGCACCACTTTAGCTAATGGGGCCTCCTGCTGTCGCCGCGCCACCGGATCACGATTTCTGTTCTCATCCTGAAGCAAATTTCTTAAACTGAAGCACTATTTCTGGGTTAGCGGAGTCTGTAGCGTGAAGCATCTGTAAGCTGAAGCATCTGTAACCTGAAGCATATGTAACCCGAGGTACCACTGTATTTATACCACATCCATCTGCCTGGGTTGCTCTAGCCACTCTGGGCGGCTTCCAAAACATATAAAAAGGTAATAAAACAGTAAACATTAAAAAAAAACATCCCTATGTTGTTGTTGTTTACTCGTTTAGTCGTGTACGACTCTTCGTGACCCCATGGACCAGAGCACGCCAGGCACCTCTGTCCTCTGCTGATTTCTTTTCCTGTGATAAAATGCCTTCTGTTTCGACCGCCAAACCTCTCAGGGGAGTATTTGCAACCGTTTGGCACCATTTTTGAGTGAATGGCCGAAAGTCAGAACTTTGATGAAATTGTGACCCCGGGGCTTAGGGATTTTTTCAAAAGAATCTTTTTCTGCCGGTTAAGTTCTCGACAGATGATTTCTTTTCTTGAGATAAAAAGACTTCTGTTTCGACCGCCAAATCTCTCGGGGGAGCATTTGCAACCGTTTGGCACCATTTTTGAGTGGTGGAATAGTAGTAAAATAGCTTTAAAGTAGTAGTAAAGTAGGAGTAAAATTATATCTTACCGGCCCAGTGGTTTTCCCTACTTTCTTCAGTAGGCACCATGTTTGAATGAATGGCAGAAAGCCAGATTTTTGATGAAATTGTGACCCACCCCGGGGCTTAGGGATTTTTTCAAAAAAATCTTTTTCTGCCGGTTAAGTTGTCGAGGGCTGATTTCTTTTACTGAGATAAAAAGCCTTCTGTTTCGACCGCCAAACCTCTCGGGGGAGCATTTGCAACCGTTTGGCACCATTTTTGAGTGGTGGAATAGTAGTAAAATAGCTTTAAAGTAGTAGTAAAGTAGTAGTAAAATTATACTAAAGTAGCAAAGTAGTAGTAAAATTATCGTAAAACAGTAGCAAAGTAGTAGTAAAGCAGTAGTAAAATGGCAGTAAAGTAGTAGTAAATGGTAGTAAAGTAGTAGTAAAGTAGTAGTAAAATTGTAGTAAAGTAGTAGTAAAGTGGTAGTAAAGTAGTAGTAAAATGGTAGTAAAGTAGTAGTAAAGCTGTAGTAAAGTAGTAGTAAAGTAGTAGTAAAGCTGTAGTAAAGCTGTACTAAAGCGGTAGTAAAGCTGTAGTAAAGTAGTAGTAAAGCTGTAGTAAAGTAGTAGTAAAGCTGTAGTAAAGCAGTAGTAAAGCTGTAGTAAAGTAGTAGTAAAGCTATAGTAAAGCAGTAGTAAAGCTGTAGTAAAGTAGTAGTAAAGTAGTAGTAAAGCTGTAGTAAAGTGGTAGTAAAGTAGTGGTAAAACAGTAGTAAAGCAGTAGTAAGAATGACCTCAGAGGTTTTCGATGTACAAAAAGGCGCCATGTTGGTAGCCTCAATCGCAGAGGTTTTTCCAATTGTTTCCATATAAAGTAGTGGGGCGGGGGGAATGGCTTCTCAGTGTTTGTATGTTGATCCCTGTTTAAACTATTATGTTAAAAAGTACACCAGAATTTACTGGCGTTGGATATTTTGGGTCCCAAAATGTCTCCACCAGCAGTGGCTACATTAATTCCTTTAGTCAGAACTGAGGGATGGGCAACACACTGTCGTGAGTCAGGAGCTGTGTGAGGAGCCAGTAGTCAAAACTGAGGTGAGGACAAAAGCATATCAGTTAGATTTTATCATACCGGCCCAGTGGTTTTTCCTACTTTCTTCAGTAGGCACCATGTTTGAATGAATGGCCGAAAGTCAGATTTTTGATGAAATTGTGACCCCAGGGCTTAGGGATTTTTTCAAAAGAATCTTTTTCTGCCGGTTAAGTTGTCGAGGGCTGATTTCTTTTACTGAGATAAAAAGCCTTCTGTTTCGACCGCCATTCCTCTCGGGGGAGCATTTGCAAACGTTTGGCACCATTTTTGAGTGAATGGCCGAAAGTCAGAACTTTGATGAAATTGTGACCCCGGGGCTTAGGGGTTTTTTCAAAAGAATCTTTTTCTGCCGGTTAAGTTGTTGAGGGATGATTTCTTTTCTTCCAAAAGGAAGGCCTCTGGTTTCTTGGGAAAGGTATACCTAAATACCTTTTTCAGCTCATTATATATCATTTCCCAGAAGGCCTTAACCTTAGGGCAGGTCCACCAGAGGTGAAAGAACGTTCCTTCAGTTTCCTTACATTTCCAACACTTATTGTCTGACAGGTGATATATTTTTGCTAGCTTGACTGGGGTCAGGTACCACCTGTATATCATTTTCATAATATTTTCTTTCAAGGCATTACATGCCGTAAACTTCATACCGGTGGTCCATAACTTTTCCCAGTCAGCAAACATAATATTATACCCAATGTCCTGTGCCCACTTTATCATAGCTGATTTAACTGTTTCATCCTGTGTGTTCCACCTCAGCAGCAAGTTATACATTCTTGAAAGTAATTTAGTCTTAGGTTCTAACAGTTCTGTCTCCAATTTCGATTTTTCCACCTGGAATCCTAACTTTTTATCCAGTTTAAAAACCTCTTTGATCGGAGCATAGTGTAGCCAATCTCGCACTTTATCTTTTAGTCTCTCCAAACTCTGCAATCTCCAGTTGTCTCCATCTCTTTCTAATATTTCCCAATACTTTGGCCATTTGACCTCCATATTGGGTCTTTTCACTGCTTTCGCTTCCATAGGTGATAACCACCTCGGGGTCTTATTTTCTAATATGTCCTAATATTTTGTCCAGACATTGAACACTGCTTTCCTGACAATATGGTTCTTGAAGTTCTTATGGATCTTAACCTTGTCATACCACAAATATGCATGCCAACCAAAAGCATTATTAAATCCTTCCAAATCTAAGACATCAGCGTTTTCAAGAAGCAGCCAATCTTTCAGCCAGCAGAAAGCTGCTGATTCATAGTACAACCTTAAGTCTGGCAGGGCAAACCCCCCTCTTTCTTTAGCGTCAGTTAGTATTTTAAACTTAATTCTGGGCTTTTTGCCCTGCCAGACAAATTTAGAGATATCTCTTTGCCACCTCCCGAAACACTGAATTTTGTCCACAATCTGTAAAGTCTGAAAAAGAAAGAGCATCCTTGGCAATACATTCATTTTTATAGCAGCAATTCAACCCAACAAGGAAAGTTTCAATCTTGACCAACTTTCTAAGTCCCTCTTAATTTGTAGCCAACACGTTTCATAACTATCCTTAAATAGACTCAGATTTTTTGCTGTTATGTTCACCCCTAGGTATTTAACTTTTTTCACCACATTTAACTCTGTCTCTTTCTGAAACCTCTCTGACTCTGAAGTTGTCAAGTTTTTTTCCAGTACCTTAGTTTTTTGTTTGTTTAATTTAAATCCCGCCACCCGACCAAACTCTTGAATCACTTGTAATGCCCTTTTCGTACTGGACTCTGGCTCCTGTAGGGTCAAAACTAGGTCATCTGCAAAAGCTTTAAGTTTGTACTGTTTCGCTCCGACCTGAATTCCTTCCACCAACCGGTCCCCTCGAATCATATTTAGGAGCAACTCCAGGACCGAAATAAATAGGAGAGGGGAAATAGGGCAACCTTGTTGTGTTCCTTTTTCAATTTTAAACTCTTCTGTCACCACATTGTTAACTATCAATTTAGCCTTTTGATCAGAATAGATTGCATCAATCCCATTTTCAAATCCCCGTCCCACTCCCATCCCTTCCAGGTTTGTATGTTGATCCCTGTTTACACTATAATGTTAAAAAGTACACCAGAATTTAGTGGCGTTGGATATTTTGGGTCCCAAAATGTCCCCGCCAGCAGTGGCTGCATAAAATCCTTTAGTCAGATGTCCATGGTGATGTCCATGTGTAGAGTCGTCTCTTGTGTTGTTGGAAAAGCGTGTTTATGATGACCAGCTTGTTCTCTTGACAGAACTCTATTAGCCTTTGCCCTGCTTCGTTTTGATCTCCAAGGCCAAACTTGCCAGTTGTTCCTTTTATCTCTTGCCTCCCTACTTTAGCATTCCAATCCCCTATAATGAGAAGAACATCCTTCTTTGGTGTCACTTCTATAAGGTGTTGTTAGTCTTCATAGAATTGGTCAATTTCAGTTTCTTCAGCACCAGTAGTTGGTGCATAAACTTGGATTACTGTGATGTTAAAAGGTCTGCCTTGGATTCGTATCGAGATCATGCTATCATTCTATTCTATGTATAACTCCATCCCATCCAACATTTCTCCCATGAACATAGGGACGTCCTAAGGAAAAGCAGGATAACATCAGAAACCAGGACAGCTTCAATAAATCTGGGACTGTCCCGGGAAAATTAGGGACAACTGGAAGGTTTGCAAAAGTGGGGAAGTTAAGATCAAGGAACAAGAGAGAAGTCATGAGTGAAGGACAAGCCAAAGGAGAGGTTGAGGGAGGAGGCTTATTGGTTTGTTCTTGTTCTTGTTTTTATTGTGTATTTTGTGTTTTTTACCTTGCATTTTTAAGTTGTAAACCAACCTTAAATCTACGGATGAAGGGCAGTATATACAATTAATAAAATAGTAACAATACTATTTGTTACTATAGACAAGCATGCCATTGTTCAGGAAGGTCTACTCAATTAATAGGGGTATAAATAGTAAAGTAGTATAAAAGTAATAAAGAAGCAGTAGTAAAGTGGAAGTAAAGTGGTAGTAAAGCAATAGTAAACCAGTAGTGAAGTAGCAGTTAAGTAATGGTAAAACAATAGTAAAGTGGTGGAATAGTAGTAAAATAGCAGTAAAGTAGTAGTAACGCAGTAATAAAATAGTAGTAAAATGGTAGTAAGGCAGTAGTGAAACAGCAGTAAGATAGTAGTAAAGTAGTAGTAAAGCGGTAGTAAAATGGTCCAATAGTAAAGTGGTGGAATAATAGTAAAATAGCTCTAAAGTTGTAGTAAAGTTGTACTAAAGTAGTAGTAAAATGATAGTAAAGTAGTAGTAAAATAGTAAAAAAACCTAAAGTAGTAGTAAAGTAGTAGTAAAATGGTAGTAAAGTAGTAGTCAAGCTGTAGTAAAGTAGTAGTAAAGCTGTAGTAAAGCTGTAGTAACGTAGTAGTAAAGCGGTAGTAAAGCAGTAGTAAAGTAGTTGTAAAGCTGTAGTAAAGTAGTAGTAAAGTAGTAGTAAAGATGTAGTAAAGCAGTAGTAAAGCTGTAGTAAATTAGTAGTAAAGTAGTAGTAAAGCTGTAGTAAAGTAGTAATAAAGCTATAGTAAAGCAGTAGTAAAGCTGTAGTAAAGTAGTAGTAAAGCTGTAGTAAAGTGGTAGTAAAGTAGTGGTAAAACAGTAGTAAAGCAGTAGTAAGAATGACATCAGAGGTTTTCGATGAACAAAAAGGCGCCATGTTGGTAGCCTCAATCACAGAGGTTTTTCCAATTGTTTCCATATAAAGTAGTGGGGCGGGGGGAATGGCTTCTCAGTGTTTGTATGTTGATCCCTGTTTACACTATTATGTTAAAAAGTACACCAGAATTTACTGGCGTTGGATATTTTGGGTCCCAAAATGTCTCCGCCAGCAGTGGCTGCATTAATTCCTTTAGTCAGAACTGAGCGATGGGCAGCACACTGTCGTGAGTCAGGAGCTGTGTGAGGAGCCAGTAGTCAAAATAAGGGATATAAGTTAGATTTTATCTTACCGGCCCAGTGGTTTTTCCTACTTTCTTCAGTAGGCACCATGTTTGAATGAATGGCCGAAAGTCAGATTTTTGATGAAATTGTGACCCCAGGGCTTAGGGATTTTTTCAAAAGAATCTTTTTCTGCCGGTTAAGTTGTCGAGGGCTGATTTCTTTTACTGAGATAAAAAGCCTTCTGTTTCGACCGCCAATCCTCTCGGGGGAGCATTTGCAACCGTTTGGCACCATTTTTGAGTGAATGGCCGAAAGTCAGAACTTTGATGAAATTGTGACCCCGGGGCTTAGGGATTTTTTCAAAAAAAAAAAAATTCTGCAAGTTAAGTTGTCGAGGGCTGATTTCTTTTCCTGTGATAAAAAGCCTTCTGTTTCGACCGCCAAACCTCTCAGGGGTGCATTTGCATCCGTTTGGCACCATTTTTGAGTGGTGGAATAGTAGTAAAATAGCTTTAAAGTAGTAGTAAAGTAGTAGTAAGTTGTCAAGTTTTTTTCCAGTACCTTAGTTTTTTGTTTGTTTAATTTAAATCCCGCCACCCGACCAAACTCTTGAATCACTTGTAATGCCCTTTTCGTACTGGACTCTGGCTCCTGTAGGGTCAAAACTAGGTCATCTGCAAAAGCTTTAAGTTTGTACTGTTTCGCTCCGACCTGAATTCCTTCCACCAACCGGTCCCCTCGAATCATATTTAGGAGCACCTCCAGGACCGAAATAAATAGGAGAGGGGAAATAGGGCAACCTTGTTGTGTTCCTTTTTCAATTTTAAACTCTTCTGTCAGGGTTTCAGGGACAGAGAGCGAGGGGGAGGGGTCCCAGGGTGACGAGGAAGAGGACGACGATGACCCGAGGTTGTCAGTGAGTCCGTCAAGTGAATCCGAGGATTCCCAAAAGGGAGCCCCCCTGGTCAGGCCAAGGGGCAGTAGAGAGGGAAGCAGTCAGAAGCAGGGGAACGAAGAGGGAATCCCCAGTGGGGGTTGGAGATCGGGACCGGCCTCTCCGTCGGAACGGAGTGAAGGGGGTGGAGTTACCAGTGTGTCAGTAAGAGCAGAACAGGGAGCAGAGAGGGGAAGGAGTTCGGAGCAGAACATCCTGCCGGAAGGGGAGGAGTGTAGTACCGAGAGTAGCATAACGGTCGAAAGGAAGGTCAGAGGCAACGTACGCGCGCCAAGTTCAAATGTGGAGGCGCGCGGAAATGAGGAGAGCCCTGAGGAGGAGCCTGGTCCCAAAGCACGAAGGAGGGGGGAGCAGGCGTCAGAAGACTCAGCCTCGGGGGAGTCCCGAAGGGAGGGAGCACAGGGGGGCAGGAAGACCCTGCGGAAAAGGAAGGAGAGGAAAAGGTGGAGCAGTACAAGCCTCTTAAGCTGGTGCAGGGGCGGGACTGACTCAGAGGGGACTTCAAACATCTAAGGGTAAAAGATGCTGAGCCACGGAGCTTGGATGTAAAGACAACAATGTTCTTCAATAAAACCTTTTGTATATAACTTGGACTGGATTTTGGTCTCTTGTGAGCTGGGACCTCGGGTGGCTCTGACATCTTCTGTCACCACATTGTTAACTATCAATTTAGCCTTTTGAT
Organism: Podarcis gaigeae; assembly: GCF_964106915.1. Classification (NCBI taxonomy): domain Eukaryota; kingdom Metazoa; phylum Chordata; class Lepidosauria; order Squamata; family Lacertidae; genus Podarcis; species Podarcis gaigeae. The sequence continues at coordinate 108,937 of NW_028153453.1, forward strand.
CTGAATAGATTGCATCAATCCCATTTTCAAATCCCCGTCCCACTCCCATCCCTTCCAGGTTTGTATGTTGATCCCTGTTTACACTATTATGTTAAAAAGTACACCAGAATTTAGTGGCGTTGGATATTTTGGGTCCCAAAATGTCCCCGCCAGCTGTGGCTGCATAAAATCCTTTAGTCAGATGTCCATGGTGATGTCCATGTGTAGAGTCGTCTCTTGTGTTGTTGGAAAAGCGTGTTTGTGATGACCAGCTTGTTCTCTTGACAGAACTCTATTAGCCTTTGCCCTGCTTCGTTTTGATCTCCAAGGCCAAACTTGCCAGTTGTTCCTTTTATCTCTTGCCTCCCTACTTTAGCATTCCAATCCCCTATAATGAGAATCTACGGATGAAGGGCAGTATATACAATTAATAAAATAGTAACAATACTATTTGTTACTATAGACAAGCATGCCATTGTTCAGGAAGGTCTACTCAATTAATAGGGGTCAAGTAGTATAAAAGTAATAAAGTAGCAGTAGTAAAGTGGAAGTAAAGTGGTAGTAAAGCAATAGTAAACCAGTAGTGAAGTAGCAGTTAAGTAATGGTAAAAGAATAGTAAAGTGGTGGAATAGTAGTAAAATAGCAGTAAAGTAGTAGTAACGCAGTAATAAAATAGTAGTAAAATGGTAGTAAGGCGGTAGTGAAACAGCAGTAAGATAGTAGTAAAGTAGTAGTAAAGCGGTAGTAAAATGGTCCAATAGTGAAGTGGTGGAATAATAGTAAAATAGCTCTAAAGTAGTAGTAAAGTAGTAGTAAAATGATAGTAAAGTAAAGTAAAATGATAGTAAAGTAGTAGTAAAATAGTAAAAAAAACCTAAAGTAGTAGTAAAGTAGTAGTAAAGTGGTAGTAAAGTAGTAGTAAAGTAGTAGTAAAGTGGTAGTAAAGTAGTAGTAAAGTAGTAGTAAATAGGTAGTAAAGTAGTAGTAAAGCTGTAGTAACGCTGTAGTAAAGCTGTAGTAAAGTAGTAGTAAAGCTGTAGTAAAGCTGAAGTAAAGTAGTAGTAAAGCTGTAGTAAAGTAGTAGTAAAGTAGTAGTAAAACTTTAGTAAAGCAGTAGTAAAGCTGTAGTAAAGTAGTAGTAAAGTAGTAGTAAAGTGGTAGTAAAGTAGTAGTAAAGTAGTGGTAAAACAGTAGTAAAGCAGTAGTAAGAATGACCTCAGAAGTGTTCGATGTACAGAAAGGCGCCATGTTGGTAGCCTCAATCACAGAGGTTTTTCCAATTGTTTCCATATAAAGTAGTGGGGCGGGGGGAATGGCTTCTCAGTGTTTGTATGTTGATCCCTGTTTACCCTATTATGTTAAAAAGTACACCAGAATTTACTGGCGTTGGATATTTTGGGTCCCAAAATGTCTCCGCCAGCAGTGGCTGCATTAATTCCTTTAGTCAGAACTGAGCGATGGGCAACACACTGTCGTGAGTCAGGAGCTGTGTGAGGAGCCAGTAGTCAAAATAAGGGATATCAGTTAGATTTTATCTTACCGGCCCAGTGGTTTTTCCTACTTTCTTCAGTAGGCACAATTTTTAAGTGAATGGCTGAAAGTCAGATTTTTGATGAAATTGTGACCCCAGGGCTTAGGGATTTTTTCAAAAGAATCTTTTTCTGCCGGTTAAGTTGCCGAGGGCTGATTTCTTTTCTTGAGATAAAAAGACTTCTGTTTCGACCGCCAAACCTCTCAGGTTTGCAACCGTTTGGCACCATTTTAGAGTGGTGGAATAGTAGTAAAATAGCTTTAAAGTAGTAGTAAAGTAGTAGTAAAATTATAGTAAAGTAGCAAAGTAGTAGTAAAATTATCGTAAAACAGTAGTGAAGTAGTAGTAAAGAAGTAGTAAAATGGCAATAAGTCAGATTTTTTATGAAATTGTGACCCCGGGTCTTAGGGATTTTTTCAAAAAAAAATAATTCTGCAAGTTAAGTTGTCGAGGGCTGATTTCTTTTCCTGTGATAAAAAGCCTTCTGTTTCGACCGCCAAACCTCTCAGGGGTGCATTTGCATCCGTTTGGCACCATTTTTGAGGGGTGGAATAGTAGTAAAATAGCTTTAAAGTTGTAGTAAAGTAGTAGTAAAATTATAGTAAAGTAGCAAAGTAGTAGTAAAATTATCTTAAAACAGTAGTGAAGTAGTAGTAAAGCAGTAGTAAAATGGCAGTAAAGTAGTAGTAAAATGCTAGTCAAGTAGTAGTAAAGCGGTAGTAAAGTAGTAGTAAAGCAGTATTAAAGTAGTAGTAAGAATGACCTCAGAAGTGTTCACTGTACAAAAAGGCGCCATGTTGGTAGCCTCAATCACAGAGATTTTTCCAGTTGTTTCCATATCAAGTAGTGGGGCGGGGGGAAAGGCTTCTCAGTGTTTGTATGTTGATCCCTGTTTACACTATTATGTTAAAAAGTACACCAGAATTTAGTGTCGCTGGATATTTTGCGTCCCAAAATGTCCCCGCCAGGAGTGGCTGCATAAAATCCTTTAGTCAGAAATGAGCGATGGGCAACACACTGTCGTGAGTCAGGAGCTGTGTGAGGAGCCAGTAGTCAAAACTGAGGTGAGGACAAAAGCATACCCTCCAACATTTCTCCGAGGAAAATAGGGGTGCCCTCTTCTGAAACAACAATTTTACTACAGTGGTACCTCAGGTTAAGTACTTAATTCGTTCCGGAGGTCCGTTCTTAAACTGAAACTGTTCTTAACCTGAAGCACCACTTTAGCTAATGGGGCCTCCTGCTGTCGCCGCGCCGCCGGATCACGATTTCTGTTCTCAACCTGAAGCAAATTTCTTAACCTGAAGCACTATTTCTGTGTTAGCGGAGTCTGTATCCTGAAGAATCTGTAAGCTGAAGCATCTGTAACCTGAAGCATATGTAACCCGAGGTACCACTGTATTTATACCACATCCATCTGCCTGGGTTGCTCTAGCCACTCTGGGCGGCTTCCAAAACATATAAAAAGGTAATAAAACAGTAAACATTAAAAAAACTTCCCTATGTTGTTGTTGTTTAGTCGTTTAGTCGTATACGACTCTTCGTGACCCCATGGACCAGAGCACGCCAGGCACCTCTGTCCTCTGCTGATTTCTTTTCCTTTGATAAAAAGCCTTCTGTTTTGACCGCCAAACCTCTCAGGGGAGCATTTGCAACCGTTTGGCACCATTTTTGAGTGAATGGCCGAAAGTCAGATTTTTGATGAAATTGTGACCCCGGGGCTTATGTATTTTTTCAAAAAAATCTTTTTCTGCCGGTTAAGTTGTCGAGGGCTGATTTCTTTTACTGAGATAAAAAGCCTTCTGTTTCGACCGCCAAACCTCTCGGGGGAGCATTTGCAACCGTTTGGCACCATTTTTGAGTGAATGGCAGAAAGTCAGATTTTTGATGAAATTGTGACCCCGGGGCTTAGGTATTTTTTCAAAAAAATCTTTTTCTGCCGGTTAAGTTGTCGAGGGCTGATTTCTTTTACTGAGATAAAAAGCCTTATGTTTCGACCGCCAAACCTCTCGGGGGAGCATTTGCAACCTTTTGGCACCATTTTTGAGTGGTGGAATAGTAGTAAAATAGCTTTAAAGTAGTAGTAAAGTAGTAGTAAAATTATATCTTACCGGCCCAGTGGTTTTCCCTACTTTCTTCAGTAGGCACCATGTATGAATGAATGGCAGAAAGCCAGATTTTTGATGAAATTGTGACCCACCCCGGGGCTTAGGGATTTTTTCAAAAAAATCTTTTTCTGCCGGTTAAGTTGTCGAGGGCTGATTTCTTTTACTGAGATAAAAGGCCTTCTGTTTCGACCGCCAAACCTCTCGGGGGAGCATTTGCAACCGTTTGGCACCATTTTTGAGTGGTGGAATAGTAGTAAAATAGCTTTAAAGTAGTTGTAAAGTAGTAGTAAAATTATAGTAAAGTAGCAAAATAGTAGTAAAATTATCGTAAAACAGTAGTGAAGTAGTAGTAAAGCAGTAGTAAAATGGCATTAAAGTAGTAGTAAAATGGGAGTCAAGTAGTAGTAAACCGGTAGTAAAGTAGTAGTAAAGTAGTAGCAGCACCACTTTAGCTAATGGGGCCTCCTGCTGTCGCCGCGCCGCCGGATCACGATTTCTGTTCTCATCCTGAAGCAAATTTCTTAACCTGAAGCACTATTTCTGGGTTAGCGGAGTCTGTAGCCTGAAGCATCTGTAAGCTGAAGCATCTTTAACCTGAAGCATATGTAACCCGAGGTACCATTGTATTTATACCACATCCATCTGCCTGGGTTGCTTTAGCCACTCTGGGCGGCTTCCAAAACATATAAAAAGGTAATAAAACAGTAAACATTAAAAAAAACTTCCCTATGTTGTTGTTGTTTAGTCGTTTAGTCGTGTACGACTCTTCGTGACCCCATGGACCAGAGCACGCCAGGCACCTCTGTCCTCTCCTGATTTCTTTTCCTGTGATAAAATGCCTTCTGTTTCGACCGCCAAACCTCTCAGGGGAGCATTTGCAACCGTTTGGCACCATTTTTGAGTGAATGGCCGAAAGTCAGATTTTTGATGAAATTGTGACCCCGGGGCTTAGGTATTTTTTCAAAAAAATCTTTTTCTGCCGGTTAAGTTGTCGAGGGCTGATTTCTTTTACTGAGATAAAAAGCCTTCTGTTTCGACCGCCAAACATCTCGGGGGAGCATTTGCAACCGTTTGGCACCATTTTTGAGTGGTGGAATAGTAGTAAAATAGCTTTAAAGTAGTAGTAAAGTAGTAGTAAAATTATAGTAAAGTAGCAAAGTAGTAGAAAAATTATCGTAAAGCAGTAGCAAAGTAGTAGTAAAGCAGTAGTAAAATGGCACTAAAGTAGTAGTAAATGGTAGTAAAGTAGTAGTAAAGTAGTAGTAAAATGGTAGTCAAGTAGTAGTAAAGCGGTAGTAAAGTAGTAGTAAAGTAGTAGTAAAACAGTATTAAAGTAGTAGTATAATGACCTCAGAAGTGTTCACTGTACAAAAAGGCGCCATGTTGGTAGCCTCAATCACAGAGCTTTTTCCAGTTGTTTCCATATCAAGTAGTGGGGCGGGGGGAAAGGCTTCTCAGTGTTTGTTTGTTTTTGTTTTGAAAAATTTTTTATTAAGAGTTTTGTTAATACAATAAAGACAGAATAAATAGATAATAGACAGGGGGGGGAAAGCAAACATAAAATTTAACATCTTGTAGTACCCTTCTTTTCTTCATCCTTTGGACTTCCTCAAATCTCCCGCTCTTGCCTTCCACATTTATAAAACTTTAGCCAGCAACTTATCACCTTGTTTCAATTCTTATTATACACATTTCCAATGTTTTGTCCCTAACTTTGAATATTTTTGTCTAGGTCTTAAGACCTAATTTTAACACAATATTTATTCAAAATTTATTTTTCTCATAAAGTTCACTCATTCTCATAATCTTGTCAACTAACTTTATGGGCCCTGTTATTTTCAAATCTCTCATCCTTCTTAACACTCATATAATTTACAATGTTTTTGCAGATAGTCCTTAAATTTCTTCCAATCCTCTTCCACGTCTTGCTCTCCCAGGTCTCGGATTCTGCCAGTCATTTCTGCAGGTTCCATATAGTCCATCAGTTGCATCTGCCATTCTTCCAGCGTGGGCAAATCTAGAGTTTTCCAATACTTAGCGACAAGTATCCTTGCTGCTGTTGTTGCATACATAAATAATGTTCGATCATTCTTTAACACCCTCTGGTCAACAATGACCAAAAGGAAGGCCTCTGGTTTCTAAATACCTTTTTCAGCTCATTATATATCATTTCCCAGAAGGCCTTAACCTTAGGGCAGGTCCACCAGAGGTGAAAGAACGTTCCTTCAGTTTCCTTACATTTCCAACACTTATTGTCTGACAGGTGATATATTTTTGCTAGCTTGACTGGGGTCAGGTACCACCTGTATATCATTTTCATAATATTTTCTTTCAAGGCATTGCATGCCGTAAACTTCATACATGCCGTAAAGTCCATAACTTTTCCCAGTCAGCAAACATAATATTATACCCAATGTCCTGTGCCCACTTTATCATAGCTGATTTAACCGTTTCATCCTGTGTGTTCCACCTCAGCAGCAAGTTATACATTCTTGAAAGTAATTTAGTCTTAGGTTCTAACAGTTCTGTTTCCAATTTCGATTTTTCCACCTGGAATCCTAACTTTTTATCCAGTTTAAAAACCTCTTTAATCTGAGCATAGTGTAGCCAATCTCGCACTTTATCTTTTAGTCTCTCCAAACTCTGCAATCTCCAATTGTCTCCATCTCTTTCTAATATTTCCCAATACTTTGGCCATTTGACCTCCATATTGGGTCTTTTCACTGCTTTCGCTTCCATAGGTGATAACCACCTCGGGGTCTTATTTTCTAATATGTCCTAATATTTTGTCCAGACATTGAACACTGCTTTCCTGACAATATGGTTCTTGACGTTCTTATGGATCTTAACCTTGTCATACCACAAATATGCATGCCAACCAAAAGCATTATTAAATCCTTCCAAATCTAAGACATCAGCGTTTTCAAGAAGCAGCCAATCTTTCAGCCAGCAGAAAGCTGCTGATTCATAGTACAACCTTAAGTCTGGCAGGGCAAACCCCCCTCTTTCTTTAGCGTCAGTTAGTATTTTAAACTTAATTCTGGGCTTTTTGCCCTGCCAGACAAATTTAGAGATATCTCTTTGCCACCTCCCGAAACACTGAATTTTGTCCACAATCTGTAAAGTCTGAAAAAGAAACAGCATCCTTGGCAATACATTCATTTTTATAGCAGCAATTTGACCCAACAAGGAAAGTTTCAATCTTGACCAACTTTCTAAGTCCCTCTTAATTTCTTTAATTACCTTAGTTTTTTGTTTGTTTAATTTAAATCCCGCCACCCGACCAAACTCTTGAATCACTTGTAATGCCCTTTTCTACTGGACTCTGGCTCCTGTAGGGTCAAAACTAGGTCATCTGCAAAAGCTTTAAGTTTGTATTGTTTCGCTCCGACCTGAATTCCTTCCACCAACCGGTCCCCTCGAATCATATTTAGGAGCACCTCCAGGACCGAAATAAATAGGAGAGGGGAAATAGGGCAACCTTGTTGTGTTGCTTTTTCAATTTTAAACTCTTCTGTCACCACATTGTTAACTATCAATTTAGCCTTTTGATCTGAATAGATTGCATCAATCCCATTTTCAAATCCCCGTCCCACTCCCATCCCTTCCAGGTTTGTATGTTGATCCCTGTTTACACTATTATGTTAAAAAGTACACCAGAATTTAGTGGCGTTGGATATTTTGGGTCCCAAAATGTCCCCGCCAGCAGTGGCTGCATAAAATCCTTTAGTCAGATGTCCATGGTGATGTCCATGTGTAGAGTCGTCTCTTGTGTTGTTGGAAAAGCGTGTTTATGATGACCAGCTTGTTCTCTTGACAGAACTCTATTAGCCTTTGCCCTGCTTCGTTTTTATTCTCCAAGGCCAAACTTGCCAGTTGTTCCTTTTATCTCTTGCCTCCCTACTTTAGCATTCCAATCCCCTATAATGAGAAGAACATCCTTCTTTGGTGTCACTTCTATAAGGTGTTGTTAGTCTTCATAGAATTGGTCAATTTCAGTTTCTTCAGCACCAGTAGTTGCTGCATAAACTTGGATTACTGTGATGTTAAAAGGTCTGCCTTGGATTCGTATCGAGATCATTCTATCATTCTATTCTATGTATAACTCCATCCCATCCAACATTTCTCCCATGAACATAGGGACGTCCTAAGGAAAAGCAGGATAACATCAGAAACCAGGACAGCTTCAATAAATCTGGGACTGTCCCGGGAAAATTAGGGACAACTGGAAGGTTTGCAAAACTGGGGAAGTTAAGATCAAGGAACAAGAGAGAAGTCATGAGTGAAGGACAAGCCAAAGGAGAGGTTGAGGGAGGAGGCTTATTGGTTTGTTCTTGTTCTTGTTTTTATTGTGTATTTTGTGTTTTTTACCTTGCATTTTTAAGTTGTAAACCAACCTTAAATCTACGGATGAAGGGCAGTATATACAATTAATAAAATAGTAACAATACTATTTGTTACTATAGACAAGCATGCCATTGTTCAGGAAGGTCTACTCAATTAATAGGGGTATAAATAGTAAAGTAGTATAAAAGTAATAAAGTAGCAGTAGTAAAGTGGAAGTAAAGTGGTAGTAAAGCAATAGTAAACCAGTAGTGAAGTAGCAGTTAAGTAATGGTAAAACAATAGTAAAGTGGTGGAATAGTAGTAAAATAGCAGTAAAGTAGTAGTAACGCAGTAATAAAATAGTAGTAAAATGGTAGTAAGGCAGTAGTGAAACAGCAGTAAGATAGTAGTAAAGTAGTAGTAAAGCGGTAGTAAAATGGTCCAATAGTAAAGTGGTGGAATAATAGTAAAATAGCTCTAAAGTAGTAGTAAAGTTGTAGTAAAATTGTACTAAAGTAGTAGTAAAATGATAGTAAAGTAGTAGTAAAATAGTAAAAAAAACCTAAAGTAGTAGTAAAGTAGTAGTAAAGTGGTAGTAAAGTAGTAGTAAAGTAGTGGTAAAATGGTAGTAAAGTAGTAGTAAAGCTGTAGTAAAGCTGTGGTAAAGCTGTAGTAAAGCAGTAGTAAAGCTGTAGTAAAGCGGTAGTAAAGCTGTAGTAAAGCTGTGGTAAAGCTGTAGTAAAGCAGTAGTAAAGCTGTAGTAAAGTAGTAGTAAAGTAGTAGTAAAGTAGTAGTAAAGCGGTAGTAAAGCAGTAGTAAAGCTGTAGTAAAGCAGTAGTAAAGCTGTAGTAAAGTAGTAGTAAAGCTATTGTAAAGCAGTAGTAAAGCTGTAGTAAAGTAGTAGTAAAGTCGTAGTAAAGCTGTAGTAAAGTGGTAGTAAAGTAGTGGTAAAACAGTAGTAAAGCAGTAGTAAGAATGACCTCAGAAGTGTTCGATGTACAAAAAGGCGCCATGTTGGTAGCCTCAATCACAGAGGTTTTTCCAATTGTTTCCATATAAAGTAGTGGGGCGGGGGGAATGGCTTCTCAGTGTTTGTATGTTGATCCCTGTTTACACTATTATGTTAAAAAGTACACCAGAATTTACTGGCGTTGGATATTTTGGGTCCCAAAATGTCTCCGCCAGCAGTGGCTGCATTAATTCCTTTAGTCAGAACTGAGCGATGGGCAACACACTGTCGTGAGTCAGGAGCTGTGTGAGGAGCCAGTAGTCAAAATAAGGGATATCAGTAAGATTTTATCTTACCGGCCCAGTGGTTTTTCCTACTTTCTTAAGTAGGCACCATATTTGAATGAATGGCAGAAAGGCAGATTTTTGATGAAATTGTGACCCCAGGGCTTAGGGATTTTTTCAAAAGAATCTTTTTCTGCCGGTTAAGTTGTCGAGGGCTGATTTCTTTTACTGAGATAAAAAGCCTTCTGTTTCGACCGCCAAACCTCTCGGGGGAGCATTTGCAACCGTTTGGCACCATTTTTGAGTGAATGGCCGAAAGTCAGAACTTTGATGAAATTGTGACGCCGGGGCTTAGGGATTTTTTCAAAAGAATCTTTTTCTGCCGGTTAAGTTGTCGAGGGATGATTTCTTTTCTTGAGATAAAAAGACTTCTGTTTCGACCGCCAAACCTCTCAGGTTTGCAACCGTTTGGCACCATTTTAGAGTGGTGGAATAGTAGTAAAATAGCTTTAAAGTAGTAGTAAAGTAGTAGTAAAATTATAGTAAAGTAGCAAAGTAATAGTAAAATTATCGTAAAACAGTAGTGAAGTAGTAGTAAAGAAGTAGTAAAATGGCAATAAGTCAGATTTTTTATGAAATTGTGACCCCGGGTCTTAGGGATTTTTTCAAAAAAAAAAAATTCTGCAAGTTAAGTTGTCGAGGGCTGATTTCTTTTCTTGTGATAAAAAGCCTTCTGTTTCGACTGCCAAACCTCTCAGGGGTGCATTTCCATCCGTTTGGCACCATTTTTGAGTGGTGGAATAGTAGTAAAATAGCTTTAAAGTAGTAGTAAAGTAGTAGTAAAATTATAGTAAAGTAGCAAAGTAGTAGTAAAATTATCGTAAAACAGTAGTGAAGTAGTAGTAAAGCAGTAGTAAAATGGCAGTAAAGTAGTAGTAAAATGGTAGTCAAGTAGTAGTAAAGCGGTAGTAAAGTAGTAGTAAAGCAGTATTAAAGTAGTAGTAAGAATGACCTCAGAAGTGTTCACTGTACAAAAAGGCTGTGTGAGGAGCCAGTAGTCAAAACTGAGGTGAGGACAAAAGCATACCCTCCAACATTTCTCCGAGGAAAATAGGGGTGCCCTGTTATGAAACAACAATTTTACTACAGTGGTACCTCAGGTTAAGTACTTAATTCGTTCCGGAGGTCCGTTCTTAAACTGAAACTGTTCTTAACCTGAAGCACCACTTTAGCTAATGGGGCCTCCTGCTGTCGCCGCGCCGCCGGATCACGATTTCTGTTCTCATCCTGAAGCAAATTTCTTAACCTGAAGCACTATTTCTGGGTTAGCGGAATCTGTAACCTGAAGCATCTGTAAGCTGAAGCATCTGTAACCTGAAGCATATGTAACCCGAGGTACCACTGTATTTATACCACATCCATCTGCCTGGCTTGCTCTAGCCACTCTGGGCGGCTTCCAAAACATATAAAAAGGTAATAAAACAGTAAACGTTAAAAAAACTTCCCTATGTTGTTGTTGTTTAGTCGTTTAGTCGTGTACGACTCTTCGTGACCCCATGGACCAGAGCACGCCAGGCACCTCTGTCCTCTGCTGATTTCTTTTCCTTTGATAAAAAGCCTTCTGTTTCGACCGCCAAACCTCTCAGGGGAGCATTTGCAACCGTTTGGCACCATTTTTGAGTGAATGGCCGAAAGTCAGATTTTTGATGAAATTGTGACCCCGGGGCTTATGTATTTTTTCAAAAAAATCTTTTTCTGCCGGTTAAGTTGTCGAGGGCTGATTTCTTTTACTGAGATAAAAAGCCTTCTGTTTCGACCGCCAAACCTCTCGGGGGAGCATTTGCAACCGTTTGGCACCATTTTTGAGTGGTGGAATAGTAGTAAAATAGCTTTAAAGTAGTAGTAAAGTAGTAGTAAAATTATATCTTACCGGCCCAGTGGTTTTCCATACTTTCTTCAGTAGGCACCATGTTTGAATGAATGGCAGAAAGCCAGATTTTTGATGAAATTGTGACCCACCCCGGGGCTTAGGTATTTTTTCAAAAAAATCTTTTTCTGCCGGTTAAGTTGTCGAGGGCTGATTTCTTTTACTGAGATAAAAAGCCTTCTGTTTCGACCGCCAAACCTCTCGGGGGAGCATTTGCAACCGTTTGGCACCATTTTTGAGTGCTGGGATAGTAGTAAAATAGCTTTAAAGTAGTTGTAAAGTAGTAGTAAAATTATAGTAAAGTAGCAAAGTAGTAGTAAAATTATCGTAAAACAGTAGTGAAGTAGTAGTAAAGCAGTAGTAAAATGGCATTAAAGTACAGTGGTGCCCCGCAAGACGAACGCCTCGCAAGACGAAACACCCGCTAGACGAAAGGGTTTTTCTGTTTTGGAGGCGCTTCGCAAAACGAATTTCCCTATGGGGTTGCTTCACAAGACGAAAAAATCTTGCGTCCCCCAGCGGTTTTTTTTTGCTTTTTTTGCCCTTTTCCTAAGCCGCTAAGCCGCTTATCAGCTGTTCCGCTGATAAGCCGCTTAACAGCTGATCGCTGGAAGCCGCTTGACAGCTCTAGCACTAATCCGCTAAGCTGTCAATGGGCTTGCTTCGCAAGACCAAAAAACCGCTAGACGAAGAGAATCGCGGAACGGATTAATTTCGTCTAGCGAGGCACCACTGTAGTAGTAAAATGGTAGTAAAGTAGTAGTAAAGTAGTAGTAAAATGGTATTCAAGTAGTAGTAAAGCGGTAGTAAAGTAGTAGTAAAGTAGTAGCACCACTTTAGCTAATGGGGCCTCCTGCTGTCGCCGCGCCGCCGGATCACGATTTCTGTTCTCATCCTGAAGCAAATTTCTTAACCTGAAGCACTATTTCTGGGTTAGCGGAATCTGTAACCTGAAGCATCTGTAAGCTGAAGCATCTGTAACCTGAAGCATATGTAACCCGAGGTACCACTGTATTTATACCATATCCATCTGCCTGGGTTGCTCTAGCCACTCTGGGCGGCTTCCAAAACATATAAAAAGGTAATAAAACAGTAAACATTAAAAAAACTTCCCTATGTTGTTGTTGTTTAGTCGTTTAGTCGTGTACGACTCTTCGTGACCCCATGGACCAGAGCACGCCAGGCACCTCTGTCCTCTGCTGATTTCTTTTCCTTTGATAAAAAGCCTTCTGTTTCGACCGCCAAACCTCTCAGGGGAGCATTTGCAACTGTTTGGCACCATTTTTGAGTGAATGGCCGAAAGTCAGATTTTTGATGAAATTGTGACCCCGGGGCTTAGGTATTTTTTCAAAAAAATCTTTTTCTGCCGGTTAAGTTGTCGAGGGCTGATTTCATTTACTGAGATAAAAAGCCTTCTGTTTCGACCGCCAAACCTCTCGGGGGAGCATTTGCAACCGTTTGGCACCATTTTTGAGTGGTGTAATAGTAGTAAAGTAGCTTTAAAGTAGTAGTAAAGTAGTAGTAAAATTATATCTTACCGGCCCAGTGGTTTTCCCTACTTTCTTCAGTAGGCACCATGTTTGAATGAATGGCAGAAAGCCAGATTTTTGATGAAATTGTGACCCACCCCGGGGCTTAGGTATTTTTTCAAAAAAATCTTTTTCTGCCGGTTAAGTTGTCGAGGGCTGATTTCTTTTACTGAGATAAAAAGCCTTCTGTTTCGACCGCCAAACCTCTCGGGGGAGCATTTGCAACCGTATGGCACCATTTTTGAGTGCTGGGATAGTAGTAAAATAGCTTTAAAGTAGTTGTAAAGTAGTAGTAAAATTATAGTAAAGTAGCAAAGTATTAGTAAAATTATCGTAAAACAGTAGTGAAGTAGTAGTAAAGCGGTAGTAAAATGGCATTAAAGTAGTAGTAAAATGGTAGTAAAGTAGTAGTAAAGTAGTAGTAAAATGGTAGTCAAGTAGTAGTAAAGCGGTAGTAAAGTAGTAGTAAAGTAGTAGCACCACTTTAGCTAATGGGGCCTCCTGCTGTCGCCGCGCCGCCGGATCACGATTTCTGTTCTCATCCTGAAGCAAATTTCTTAACCTGAAGCACTATTTCTGGGTTAGCGGAGTCTGTAGCCTGAAGCATCTGTAAGCTGAAGCATCTGTAACCTGAAGCATATGTAACCCGAGGTACCACTGTATTTATACCACATCCATCTGCCTGGGTTGCTCGAGCCACTCTGGGCGGCTTCCAAAACATATAAAAAGGTAATAAAACAGTAAACATTAAAAAAACTTCCCTATGTTGTTGTTGTTTAGTCGTTTAGTCGTCTACGACTCTTCGTGACCCCATGGACCAGAGCACGCCAGGCACCTCTGTCCTCTGCTGATTTCTTTTCCTTTGATAAAAAGCCTTCTGTTTTGACCGCCAAACCTCTCAGGGGAGCATTTGCAACCGTTTGGCACCATTTTTGAGTGAATGGCCGAAAGTCAGATTTTTGATGAAATTGTGACCCCGGGGCTTAGGTATTTTTTCAAAAAAATCTTTTTCTGCCGGTTAAGTTGTCGAGGGCTGATTTCTTTTGCTGAGATAAAAAGCCTTCTGTTTCGACCGCCAAACCTCTCGGGGGAGCATTTGCAACCGTTTGGCACCATTTTTGAGTGGTGGAATAGTAGTAAAATAGCTTTAAAGTAGTAGTAAAGTAGTAGTAAAATTATAATAAGGTAGCAAAGTAGTAGTAAAATTATCGTAAAACAGTAGCAAAGTAGTAGTAAAGCAGTAGTAAAATGGCAGTAAAGTAGTAGTAAATGGTAGTAAAGTAGTAGTAAAGTAGTAGTAAAATGGTAGTCAAGTAGTAGTAAAGCGGTAGTAAAGTAGTAGTAAAGTAGTAGTACAACAGTATTAAAGTAGTAGTATAATGACCTCAGAAGTGTTCACTGTACAAAAAGGCGCCATGTTGGTAGCCTCAATCACAGAGCTTTTTCCAGTTGTTTCCATATCAAGTAGTGGGGTGGGGGGAAAGGCTTCTCAGTGTTTGTTTGTTTTTGTTTTGAAAATTTTTTTATTAAGAGTTTTGTTAATACAATAAAGACAGAATAAATAGATAATAGACAGGGGGGGGAAAGCAAACATAAAATTTAACATCTTGTAGTACCCATCTTTTCTTCATCCTTTGGACTTCCTCAAATCTCCCGCTCTTGCCTTCCACATTTATAAAACTTTAGCCAGCAACTTATCACCTTGTTTCAATTCTTATTATACACATTTCCAATGTTTTGTCCCTAACTTTGAATATTTTTGTCTAGGTCTTAAGACCTAATTTTAACACAATATTTATTCAAAATTTATTTTTCTCATAAAGTTCACTCATTCTCATAATCTTGTCAACTAACTTTATGGGCCCTGTTATTTTCAAATCTCTCATCCTTCTTAACACTCATATAATTTACAATGTTTTTGCAGATAGTCCTTAAATTTCTTCCAATCCTCTTCCACGTCTTGCTCTCCCAGGTCTCGGATTCTGCCAGTCATTTCTGCAGGTTCCATATAGTCCATCAGTTGCATCTGCCATTCTTCCAGCGTGGGCAAATCTAGAGTTTTCCAATACTTAGCGACAAGTATCCTTGCTGCTGTTGTTGCATACATAAATAATGTTCGATCATTCTTTAACACCCTCTGGTCAACAATGCCCAAAAGGAAGGCCTCTGGTTTCTTGGGAAAGGTATACCTAAATACCTTTTTCAGCTCATTATATATCATTTCCCAGAAGGCCTTAACCTTAGGGCAGGTCCACCAGAGGTGAAAGAACGTTCCTTCAGTTTCCTTACATTTCCAACACTTATTGTCTGACAGGTGATATATTTTTGCTAGCTTGACTGGGGTCAGGTACCACCTGTATATCATTTTCATAATATTTTCTTTCAAGGCATTACATGCCGTAAACTTCATACATGCCGTAAAGTCCATAACTTTTCCCAGTCAGCAAACATAATATTATACCCAATGTCCTGTGCCCACTTTATCATAGCTGATTTAACCGTTTCATCCTGTGTGTTCCACCTCAGCAGCAAGTTATACATTCTTGAAAGTAATTTAGTCTTAGGTTCTAACAGTTCTGTTTCCAATTTCGATTTTTCCACCTGGAATCCTAACTTTTTATCCAGTTTAAAAACCTCTTTAATCTGAGCATAGTGTAGCCAATCTCGCACTTTATCTTTTAGTCTCTCCAAACTCTGCAATCTCCAATTGTCTCCATCTCTTTCTAATATTTCCCAATACTTTGGCCATTTGACCTCCATATTGGGTCTTTTCACTGCTTTCGCTTCCATAAGTGATAACCACCTCGGGGTCTTATTTTCTAATATGTCCTAATATTTTGTCCAGACATTGAACACTGCTTTCCTGACAATATGGTTCTTGAAGTTCTTATGGATCTTAACCTTGTCATACCACAAATATGCATGCCAACCAAAAGCATTATTAAATCCTTCCAAATCTAAGACATCATTGTTTGCAAGAAGCAGCCAATCTTTCAGCCAGCAGAAAGCTGCTGATTCATAGTACAACCTTAAGTCTGGCAGGGCAAACCCCCCTCTTTCTTTAGCGTCAGTTAGTATTTTAAACTTAATTCTGGGCTTTTTGCCCTGCCAGACAAATTTAGAGATATCTCTTTGCCACCTCCCGAAACACTCCATTTTGTCCACAATCTGTAAAGTCTGAAAAAGAAACAGCATCCTTGGCAATACATTCATTTTTATAGCAGCAATTCGACCCAACAAGGAAAGTTTCAATCTTGACCACCTTTCTAAGTCCCTCTTAATTTCTAGCCAACACTTTTCATAATTATCCTTAAATAGACTCAGATTTTTTGCTGTTATGTTCACCCCTAGGTATTTAACTTTTTTCACCACATTTAACTCTGTCTCTTTCTGAAACCTCTCTGACTCTGAAGTTGTCAAGTTTTTTTCCAGTACCTTAGTTTTTTGTTTGTTTAATTTAAATCCCGCCACCCAACCAAACTCTTGAATCACTTGTAATGCCCTTTTCGTACTGGACTCTGGCTCCTGTAGGGTCAAAACTAGGTCATCTGCAAAAGCTTTAAGTTTGTACTGTTTCGCTCCGACCTGAATTCCTTCCACCAACCGGTCCCCTCGAATCATATTGAGGAGCACCTCCAGGACCGAAATAAATAGGAGAGGGGAAATAGGGCAACCTTGTTGTGTTCCTTTTTCAATTTTAAACTCTTCTGTCACCACATTGTTAACTATCAATTTAGCCTTTTGATCTGAATAGATTGCATCAATCCCATTTTCAAATCCCCGTCCCACTCCCATCCCTTCCAGGTTTGTATGTTGATCCCTGTTTACACTATTATGTTAAAAAGTACACCAGAATTTAGTGGCGTTGGATATTTTGGGTCCCAAAATGTCCCCGCCAGCAGTGGCTGCATAAAATCCTTTAGTCAGATGTCCATGGTGATGTCCATGTGTAGAGTCGTCTCTTGTGTTGTTGGAAAAGCGTGTTTATGATGACCAGCTTGTTCTCTTGACAGAACTCTATTAGCCTTTGCCCTGCTTCGTTTTGATCTCCAAGGCCAAACTTGCCAGTTGTTCCTTTTATCTCTTGCCTCCCTACTTTAGCATTCCAATCCCCTATAATGAGAAGAACATCCTTCTTTGGTGTCACTTCTGTAAGGTGTTGTTAGTCTTCATAGAATTGGTCAATTTCAGTTTCTTCAGCACCAGTTGTTGGTGCATAAACTTGGATTACTGTGATGTTAAAAGGTCTGCCTTGGATTCGTATCGAGATCATTCTATCATTCTATTCTATGTATAACTCCATCCCATCCAACATTTCTCCCATGAACATAGGGACGTCCTAAGGAAAAGCAGGATAACATCAGAAACCAGGACAGCTTCAATAAATCTGGGACTGTCCCGGGAAAATTAGGGACAACTGGAAGGTTTGCAAAAGTGGGGAAGTTAAGATCAAGGAACAAGAGAGAAGTCATGAGTGAAGGACAAGCCAAAGGAGAGGTTGAGGGAGGAGGCTTATTGGTTTGTTCTTGTTCTTGTTTTTATTGTGTATTTTGTGTTTTTTACCTTGCATTTTTAAGTTGTAAACCAACCTTAAATCTACGGATGAAGGGCAGTATATACAATTAATAAAATAGTAACAATACTATTTGTTACTATAGACAAGCATGCCATTGTTCAGGAAGGTCTACTCAATTAATAGGGGTATAAATAGTAAAGTAGTATAAAAGTAATAAAGTAGCAGTAGTAAAGTGGAAGTAAAGTGGTAGTAAAGCAGTAGGAAACCAGTAGTGAAGTAGCAGTTAAGTAATGGTAAAACAATAGTAAAGTGGTGGAATAGTAGTAAAATAGCAGTAAAGTAGTAGTAACGCAGTAATAAAATAGTAGTAAAATGGTAGTAAGGCAGTAGTGAAACAGCAGTAAGATAGTAGTAAAGTAGTAGTAAAGCGGTAGTAAAATGGTCCAATAGTAAAGTGGTGGAATAATAGTAAAATAGCTCTATTTTTTTAAAAAAAATATTTTTATTGATTTTACAGAATACAGAATTATAGAAGAAAAACAGATAGAAGAAAAAAGAATATAAAGGTTTCAAATTTCCATAGACCTTTTGTCAAAACTACTGGACTTCCCCACATCCTCCAGACCCTGCATTTATTTAAAATACAAACTTCAGCAATTTGTCATCTTGTTTCATAACTAATTGTATCTTTCAGTTTATCATGTTATCAAATTCAAAATGTTGTACACCAATTCTTATATATTTTAGTCAAAACACAATAAAATTATTTCCTGATTCCACCTCAAACTTCTTATACCTTGGTTTTCATTTCACCTGATTGCTATTGCTGGGGTTAAAATTTCCTATAAAGCGCATTTTCTTAACATTCATACAACTTATAATGTTTTTGTAGATAGTCCTTAAATTTTTTCCAGTCCTCTTCCATTGCTTCTTCTCCCAAGTCTCAGATTCTGCCAGTCATTTCAGCCAGTTCCATGTAGTCCATCAACTGCGTCTGCCATTCCTCCAGAGTGGGTAAATCTTGTGTCTTCCAATACTTTGCAATGAGAATTCTTGCTGCTGTAGTAGCATACATAAAAAAGGTTCTATCCTTCTTTAACACATTCTGGTCTACCATGCCCAGAAGAAAGGCCTCCAGTTTCTTTGGTAAGGTATATCTGAATACCTTTTTTAGCTCATTGTAAATCAACTCCCAGAAGGCCTTCACCTTCGGACATGTCCACCAGAGGTGAAAGAATGTCCCTTCCGCCTCCTTACACTTCCAACATTTATTATCAGACAGATGATATATCTTAGCAAGCTTGACTGGGGTCATGTACCACCGGTATATCATTTTCATAATATTTTCCTTCAAGGCACTACATGCCGTGAATTTCATTCCGGTGTTCCATAACTTTTCCCAGTCTTCAAACATAATGTTGTGCCCAATGTCCTGTGCCCACTTTATCATGGCGGATTTGACTGTCTCATCCTGTGTGTTCCATTTAAGCAGCAAGTTATACATTCTCGAAAGCAATTTATTTTTTGGTTCTAACAATTCTATCTCTAATTTCGATTTTTCCACCTGGAATCCCACCTTTTTGTCCACTTTAAAAACTTCCTGAATTTGGGCATAATGCAACCAATCTCGCACCTTGTATTTTAGTTTTTCCAAGCTCTGCAACCTCCAATTGTCTCCAATTTTTTCAATTATCTCCCAATATTTTGGCCAATAGGCCTCCATGTTAAGTCTCTTATGTGCCTTGGCCTCCACCGGTGAAAGCCACCTCGGGGTCTTACTCTCCAATAAGTCTTTGTATTTCATCCAGACCATAAAAATTGCTCTTCTGACAATATGGTTTTTAAACCGTTTGTGAACTTTAACCTTGTCATACCACAAATATGCATGCCACCCAAACGCGTTATCAAACCCTTCCAGATCTAGGACATCAGTGTTCTCCAGCAAAAACCAATCTTTCATCCAGCAGAAGGCTGCAGATTCATAATATAACCTCAAGTCTGGCAGGGCAAATCCCCCTCTTTCTTTCGCATCAGTTAATATTTTAAACTTTATTCGGGGCTTTTTGCCCTGCCAAACAAACTTAGAAATATCCTTCTGCCACTTTCCAAAACATTCCACCTTGTCCACGATCTGTAGGGCCTGAAACAAAAATAACATTTTCGGCAATACATTCATCTTTATAACTGCTATTCGGCCTAACAAGGAAAGTTTCAATCTTGACCAAATTTCCATATCTCTTTTAATTTCGGACCAACATTTCTCGTAATTATCTTTAAATAAATTCAAATTTTTGGAGGTAAGATATACCCCTAGGTATTTCACTTTTTTAACCACATTTAATTCTGTCTCTTTCTGGAACTCATCTATTTCTGTGGGTGTCAAATTTTTTGCTAAAACCTTAGTCTTTTGCTTGTTCAGCTTAAATCCCGCCACTCGACCAAAATCAGAAATTATTTCTAAAACTCTTTTAGAACTAGAGACTGGCTCCTGTAATGTTAATACCAAGTCATCTGCAAATGCTTTCAGTTTATATCGTTTCACTCCGACCTCGATTCCTTGTACCAACCGGTCCTTTCTAATCATGTTCAATAGCACCTCCAGGACTGAGATGAACAATAGAGGTGATAGGGGGCACCCCTGTCGTGTCCCTTTTTCTATTTTAAATTCCTCTGTCACCACATTGTTTACTATCAATTTAGCTTTTTATTCTGAATAAATTGCTTCTATTCCATTTTCAAACCCCCGTCCCACTCCCATCCCTTCCAAATTTTTCTTCATAAACATCCAAGAAATGTTGTCAAAGGCTTTCTCCGCATCAATAAAGATTAACACCGCTCTAGTGTTGAGGTTTGTTTGTAAAAGTTCCAAAATGTCAATGATGTTTCTTGTGTTGTCAAACAAATGCCTACCAGGGAGAAAGCCTGCCTGGTCCTTATGGATCACTTCATTAAGGACTTTTTTAAATCTACTTGCCAAAATGTCTGCAAAGATTTTGTAATCCACATTTAGGAGTGAGATGGGACAGTAGTTCTTAAGTTGGGTCTTTTCAGTTTCTAGTTTAGGTATCAATGTGATGAAGGCTTCTTTCCACGTTTCTGGTGCCTTCCTCCCCTCCATTATCTGATTGCAGACCTCCATCAAGGGTTGTATCAAATAGTCCTTCAAAGCCTTGTAATATTTGGAGGTAAGTCCATCAGGGCCTGGAGATTTGCCTAGTTGGAGATTCTGTATGGCACTTTCGATTTCCTGCTGTGAAATTTTGCTATTCAGGATTGTTCTCATTTCCTGGGGTATTTTTTGTAATCCATTGGTTTTAACGAATTGATCCACCTCAAACTCTTTCTGCGGCCCTTGTGCATAAAGTTCTTTGAAGTATCTCTGGAAGCACTTTCTAATTTCCTCGGGTTTCTGAACAATTCTCCCTTCAATCTCTAGATTTGTAACTGTATTTAATTTTTGTCTTTTTTTCAACTGCCATGCTAGCAGTTTCCCACCCTTATTAGCTGATTCAAAATATCTTTGTTTCATTTGTTTAATTTTCCATTCCACTTCTTGATTTATCAGTTTCGAATATTGTGCTTGGAAAAATTTCACTTCTCTCAGCACCTCCTTCGACTTAGGCCTAGATCTTAATTTTTTCTCTCCTTCTCTTATTTTCTCCAATACCTTCTCCTTCCTTCCATTCCAGAGTCTTTTCTTTATCGTATTTTGTTGTATTAGGAACCCTCTCATAACTGCTTTACTTGCGTCCCAGATTGTTCCTTTTTCTACCGTAGTGTTTAAATTTATCTCAAAATAGTCCTTTAAAGTTTTTTGGGCCTTCTTAACAATCTCCTGATCTCTTAATAAAGTGTCATTCATTTTCCATCTGAAAGATCCGGTTGTGTTTAATCTCAATTCCACTTTCAAGGCATTATGGTCGGAGCAGGTTCTTGGGCAGATTTCCACTTTTCTAGTCTTGGGTGCCAGTCCTTTAGATATCCATATTTGGTCGATTCGTGTCCATGACAGATGAGCTTCAGAAAAGAAAGTTCCTTCTTTTCCTAGGGGGTTCTTAACCCTCCATATGTCAATCAAGTCCATATTGTCAGTCATTTCAAAAAAGGTTTTAGGTAGTCTGCCATCTTTCGTTATGTTTACACTTTGCGACTTATCCATATGTACAGACACAACTCCATTCATATCTCCCAACATAATGATGTTGTTGTAGTCTAGATAGTCCAGTAAAGTCTCATGCAACTTCTTAAAAAATTCCGATTTTCCATCGTTTGGTGCGTAGATTCCTAATATCAAAAATTTTTCTCCTTATGTTTGAATTTCAATCGCCAGAATTCTGCCTTGTTCATCTTTAAATAAAAATTTTGGTGACAGGCTCTCCTTTGCATATATCGCCACTCCTCTTTTCTTAACTTTATCCGAGGAAATAAATTCCTGGCCTAACCTTTTATTAATTAACACTTTCCTATGGAGCCTTGTCACATGGGTTTCTTGCAGGCAAATAATGTCCAATTGTTCTATTTTCAAGATATGAAACACTTTTCTTCTTTTTTCCAGAGAGGTTCCGCCATTTATATTCCAACTAAATAGTTGCAGAGACATCCTGGATCAATTCGTAAGTCTTACAATGGGGTATCTTGATTTTCCTCCGATTCCGGTGGTGGTAGTACTGGTCCGGCTCCAGGTGTAGGTTCCGGTGGGGGCGGTGGCCAAGAAGCTGCTGCTTCTTTTTGGAGGTCTTCCCCGTGGTCGTGTAGGAACTTCTGCTGATCCTCTGATGTTTTGATTCTTACTTTCCTTCCTTTGTATGTAAATGATAATCCTTGTGGAAACTCCCACCTGTAAGGGATTGCGTTGTATCTCAACAATTTTGTCAGTTCTAAATATGAGGCTCTAAGATCCAAAAGCGGTTTGGGTATATCTCTGTAAATTTCAGCCTTTTTACCTTGTATCTCCAAAGATTTTTTAAAATGTAAGCCTAGTATCTTGTCTCTTTCTTCCTTTGATCTCAAAATGACCAAACAGTCTCTGGCCTTGTCTTTCTTTACCGATCTACCCAGTCTGAAAGCCGTCACAATTTTAAAGTCTTTGTCTTCTTCTATTCCCCAGAATTTGGAAAATAAAAGTGTCAAAAATCCCTCCAAATTACCTTCCTCCAATTCTGGGATGGCCCTCAGCCTGAGGTTATTTTCCTTACTTTTCAGTTCCACCATTGACAGGTAGGCTTGCTGTTCCCCTACCCGTCTTTGCAGAGGCCTAACTTCTCCCTTAATCTCATCAACCTTTTTGTTCGCTTGCTCTGCTTTTTGATAGGCTTCCTCAGCTAATTTATGATTTTCAGCTGTTGCTCCTTGCAAATTCTCAATTGCTTGAGTGTGCTGAGAAACCTTTTCAGTCAATTTACTAATAGAGGATGTTGCTTGGTCAATTTTTGTTGATTGATTATCTACTTTTTGGTTCAAAATTGCTAATTGCTCCAAAATTTGTTTCAAAGCTGCTTCAGACCCTCCTGCTGCCATATCTTCTGCAGCAGGCTGTTCGACTTCCACCTCCTGTGCTGTCAGCACAGTTGGAACAGGTGATCTACGTTGATGGGTTAAGGTTGTTTGAGTTAGTTGGGCAGATTTCTTTTCTTTTTCTTTAGCTTTAGCTGCTCTTGTTTTCCCTGTGCCGCTCATTCCCCAGCAGCCTCTGTTCAAGGTCAAATTGTCTTTTATTCCATAAGAAAGACAAATCCAGAGTGTAAACAATTAACCTCAGAAAGTCCAAACAAAATGTAGTTCCCAGGCCTCTATGTCTCCACAATCCACTAGGGGGGGTGGCTCACAGTTTCAAGGAAGGGAAGAGTTTTTCCGCCATTAAAGTTCCTATATTCCCTGTGTTGAATCCTTATAGTTCCGAGACAAAAGGGAAGTTCCCAAAGCTTTCTATTTCTTAAAGAAAAGCCACAAGGTAGCAAGGAAGGTGGCAGCAACAATGTTTAAGTGTTGAGACCTCAATACATGTAACAGTTTAAACTCCTGCAACAGTAATCCGCAGTTTGACTGTTCTCTTAAGCGCTGGCAGCCCGACGGCTTGGTTGTCCCTTTTAAATCCAAAAACAAAAGTAAAGCAAGAAAAAAGTTCCAAGAACAAATCCCACAGTTTTGAAAGTAGCTTCTCCTTTATCCTTTAAATAAGTCTATAAATGCACAATAGTTCCACTTTTACGATCCCCTTTAATCTCCTCCGCATTCCTCAGAGTCTTTGCTTTGATCTGTTTAGCAAGATCGGGAGGCGGACTTCCTGTTACTCGCCTCCCGTTTTCGGCCAAATTTCCAATTTTTAAATTTTAGATTCAGATTTTGGTACCCCTTACTCACGGGTATGTTACTGCCAATCCGATGTTTTCAAGAAGAAAGGTCGGCGCTCTTCGGCAGCAGCTGCGCGGCTTTGCATCCATGGAAAGAGCGATGAACTCACAGTGCCGCTCCCCCTTTCACGTTCCGGAGCCCCTTACGGGGTCCCTTCTGCGCTTCTGGGGGGGCTTTGGGCACCCGCCGAGTCCCACGGCCACAGGCTTGCTCTGCCTGCGGTTTTTCTTGATGGGTCTCCGCTTAATAGTAAAATAGCTCTAAAGTAGTAGTAAAGTTGTAGTAAAATTGTACTAAAGTAGTAGTAAAATGATAGTAAAGTAGTAGTAAAATAGTAAAGAAAACCTAAAGTAGTAGTAAAGTAGTAGTAAAATTGTACTAAAGTAGTAGTAAAGTAGTAGTAAAGTGGTAGTAAAGTAGTAGTAAAGTAGTAGTAAAATGGTAGTAAAGTAGTAGTAAACCTGTAGTAAAGTAGTAGTAAAGTAGTAGTAAAGCTGTAGTAAAGCTGTAGTAAAGCAGTAGTAAAGCTGTAGTAAAGCAGTAGTAAAGCTGTAGTAAAGTAGTAGTAAAGTAGTAGTAAAGCTGTAGTAAAGTGGTAGTAAAGTAGTGGTAAAACAGTAGTAAAGCAGTAGTAAGAATGACCTCAGAAGTTTTCGATGTACAAAAAGGCGCCATGTTGGTAGCCTCAATCACAGAGGTTTTTCCAGTTGTTTCCATATCAAGTAGTGGGGCGGGGGGTTTACACTATTATGTTAAAAAGTACACCAGAATTTACTGGCGTTGGATATTTTGGGTCCCAAAATGTCTCCGCCAGCAGTGGCTGCATTAATTCCTTTAGTCAGAACTGAGCGATGGGCAACACACTGTCGTGAGTCAAGGAGCTGTGTGAGGAGCCAGTAGTCAAAATAAGGGATATCAGTTAGATTTTATCTTACCGGCCCAGTGGTTTTTCCTAATTTCTTCAGAAGGCACTATTTTTAAGTGAATGGCCGAAAGTCAGATTTTTGATGAAATTGTGACCCCAGGGCTTAGGGATTTTTTCAAAAGAATCTTTTTCTGCCGGTTAAGTTGTCGAGGGCTGATTTCTTTTACTGAGATAAAAAGCCTTCTGTTTCGACCGCCAAACCTCTCGGGGGAGCATTTGCAACCGTTTGGCACCATTTTTGAGTGAATGGCCGAAAGTCAGAACTTTGATGAAATTGTGACCCCGGGGCTTAGGGATTTTTTCAAAAGAATCTTTTTCTGCCGGTTAAGTTGTCGAGGGATGATTTCTTTTCTTGAGATAAAAAGACTTCTGTTTCGACCGCCAAACCTCTCAGGTTTGCAACCGTTTGGCACCATTTTAGAGTGGTGGAATAGTAGTAAAATAGATTTAAAGTAGTAGTAAAGTAGTAGTAAAATTATAGCAAAGTAGCAAAGTAGTAGTAAAATTATCGTAAAACAGTAGTGAAGTAGTAGTAAAGCAGTAGTAAAATGGCAATAAGTCAGATTTTTTATGAAATTGTCACCCCGGTGCTTAGTGATTTTTTCAAAAAAAAAAATTATGCAAGTTAAGTTGTCGAGGGCTGATTTCTTTTCCTGTGATAAAAAGCCTTCTGCTTCGACCGCCAAACCTCTCAGGGGTGCATTTGCATCCGTTTGGCACCATTTTTGAGTGGTGGAATAGTAGTAAAATAGCTTTAAAGTAGTAGTAAAGTAGTAGTAAAATTATAGTAAAGTAGCAAAGTAGTAGTAAAATTATCGTAAAACAGTAGTGAAGTAGTAGTAAAGCAGTAGTAAAATGGCAGTAAAGTAGTAGTAAAATGGTAGTAAAGTAGTAGTAAAGTAGTAGTAAAATGGTAGTCAAGTAGTAGTAAAGCGGTAGTAAAGTAGTAGTAAAGCAGTAGTAAAGTAGTAGTAAGAATGACCTCAGAAGTGTTCACTGTACAAAAAGGCGCCATGTTGGTAGCCTCAATCACAGAGGTTTTTCCAGTTGTTTCCATATCAAGTAGTGGGGCGTGGGGAAAGGCTTCTCAGTGTTTGTATGTTGATCCCTGTTTACACTATTATGTTAAAAAGTACACCAGAATTGAGTGGCGTTGGATATTTTGGGTCCCAAAATGTCCCCGCCAGCAGTGGCTGCATAAAATCCTTTAGTCAGAACTGAGCGATGGGCAACACACTGTCGTGAGTCAGGAGCTGTGTGAGGAGCCAGTAGTCAAAACTGAGGTGAGGACAAAAGCATACCCTCCAACATTTCTCCGAGGAAAATAGGGGTGCCCTGTTCTGAAACAACAATTTTACTACAGTGGTACCTCAGGTTAAGTACTTAATTCGTTCCGGAGGTCCGTTCGTAAACTGAAACTCTTCTTAACCTGAAGCACCACTTTAGCTAATGGGGCCTCCTGCTGTCGCCGCGCCACCGGATCACGATTTCGGTTCTCATCCTGAAGCAAATTTCTTAACCTGAAGCACTATTTCTGGGTTAGCGGAGTCTGTAACCTGAAGCATCTGTAAGCTGAAGCATCTGTAACCTGAAGCATATGTAACCCGAGGTACCACTGTATTTATACCACATCCATCTGCCTGGGTTGCTCTAGCCACTCTGGGCGGCTTCCAAAACATATAAAAAGGTAATAAAACAGTAAACATTAAAAAAACTTCCCTATGTTGTTGTTGTTTAGTCGTTTAGTCGTGTACGACTCTTCGTGACCCCATGGACCAGAGCACGCCAGGCACCTCTGTCCTCTGCTGATTTCTTTTCCTTTGTTAAAAAGCCTTCTGTTTCGACCGCCAAACCTCTCAGGGGAGCATTTGCAACTGTTTGGCACCATTTTTGAGTGAATGGCCGAAAGTCAGATTTTTGATGAAATTGTGACCCCGGGGCTTAGGTATTTTTTCAAAAAAATCTTTTTCTGCCGGTTAAGTTGTCGAGGGCTGATTTCTTTTACTGAGATAAAAAGCCTTCTGTTTCGACCGCCAAACCTCTCGGGGGAGCATTTGCAACCGTTTGGCACCATTTTTGAGTGGTGGAATAGTAGTAAAATAGCTTTAAAGTAGTAGTAAAGTAGTAGTAAAATTATATCTTACCGGCCCAGTGGTTTTCCCTACTTTCTACAGTAGGCACCATGTTTGAATGAATGGCAGAAAGCCAGATTTTTGATGAAATTGTGACCCACCCCTGGGCTTAGGGATTTTTTCAAAAAAATCTTTTTCTGCCGGTTAAGTTGTCGACGGCTGATTTCTTTTACTGAGATAAAAAGCCTTCTGTTTCAACCGCCAAACCTCTCAGGGGAGCATTTGCAACTGTTTGGCACCATTTTTGAGTGGTGGAATAGTAGTAAAATAGCTTTAAAGTAGTTGTAAAGTAGTAGTAAAATTATAGTAAAGTAGCAAAGTAGTAGTAAAATTATCGTAAAACAGTAGTGAAGTAGTAGTAAAGCAGTAGTAAAATGGCATTACAGTAGTAGTAAAATGGTAGTAAAGTAGTAGTAAAGTAGTAGTAAAATGGTAGTCAAGTAGTAGTAAAGCGGTAGTAAAGTAGTAGTAAAGTAGTAGTAGCACCACTTTAGCTAATGGGGCCTCCTGCTGTCGCCGTGCCGCCGGATCACGATTTCTTTTCTCATCCTGAAGCAAATTTCTTAACCTGAAGCACTATTTCTGGGTTAGCGGAGTCTGTAACCTGAAGCATCTGTAAGCTGAAGCATCTGTAACCTGAAGCATATGTAACCCGATTTACCACTGTATTTATACCACATCCATCTGCCTGGGTTGCTCTAGCCAATCTGGACGGCTTCCAAAACATATAAAAAGGTAATAAAACAGTAAACATTAAAAAAAACTTCCGTATGTTGTTGTTGTTTAGTCATTTAGTCGTGTACGACTCTTCGTGACCCCATGGACCAGAGCACGCCAGGCACCTCTGTCCTCTGCTGATTTCTTTTCCTGTGATAAAATGCCTTCTGTTTCGACCGCCAAACCTCTCAGGGGAGCATTTACAACCGTTTGGCACCATTTTTGAGTGAATGGCCGAAAGTCAGATTTTTGATGAAATTGTGACCCCGGGGCATAGGTATTTTTTCAAAAAAATCTTTTTCTGCCGGTTAAGTTGTCGAGGGCTGATTTCTTTTACTGAGATAAAAAGCCTTCTGTTTCGACCGCCAGACCTCTCGGGGGAGCATTTGCAACCGTTTGGCACCATTTTTGAGTGGTGGAATAGTAGTAAAATAGCTTTAAAGTAGTAGTAAAGTAGTAGTAAAATTATAGTAAAGTAGCAAAGTAGTATTAAAATTATCGTAAAACAGTAGCAAAGTAGTAGTAAAGCAGTAGTAAAATGGCAGTAAAGTAGTAGTAAATGGTAGTAAAGTAGTAGTAAAGCGGTAGTAAAGTAGTAGTAAAGTAGTAGTAAAACAGTATTAAAGTAGTAGTATAATGACCTCTGAAGTGTTCACTGTACACACAGGCGCCATGTTGGTAGCCTCAATCACAGAGCTTTTTCCAGTTGTTTCCATATCAAGTAGTGGGGCGGGGGAAAAGGCTTCTCAGTGTTTGTTTGTTTTTGTTTTGAAAAATTTTTTATTAAGAGTTTTGTTAATACAATAGAGAAAAGACAGAATAAATAGATAATAGACAGGGGGGGGGGGAAGCAAACATAAAATTTAACATCTTGTAGTACCCATCTTTTCTTCATCCTTTGGACTTCCTCAAATCTCCCGCTCTTGCGTTCCACATTTATAAAACTTTAGCCAGCAACTTATCACCTTGTTTCAATTCTTATTATACACATTTCCAATGTTTTGTCCCTAACTTTGAATATTTTTGTCTAGGTCTTAAGACCTAATTTTAACACAATATTTATTCAAAATTTATTTTTCTCCTAAAGTTCACTCATTCTCATAATCTTGTCAACTAACTTTATGGGCCCTGTTATTTTCAAATCTCTCATCCTTCTTAACACTCATATAATTTACAATGTTTTTGCAGATAGTCCTTAAATTTCTTCCAATCCTCTTCCACGTCTTGCTCTCCCAGGTCTCGGATTCTGCCAGTCATTTCTGCAGGTTCCATATAGTCCATCAGTTGCATCTGCCATTCTTCCAGCGTGGGCAAATCTAGAGTTTTCCAATACTTAGCGACAGGTATCCTTGCTGCTGTTGTTGCATACATAAATAATGTTCGATCATTCTTTAACACCCTCTGGTCAACAATGCCCAAAAGGAAGGCCTCTGGTTTCTTGGGAAAGGTATACCTAAATACCTTTTTCAGCTCATTATATATCATTTCCCAGAAGGCCTTAACCTTAGGGCAGGTCCACCAGAGGTGAAAGAACGTTCCTTCAGTTTCCTTACATTTCCAACACTTATTGTCTGACAGGTGATATATTTTTGCTAGCTTGACTGGGGTCAGGTACCACCTGTATATCATTTTCATAATATTTTCTTTCAAGGCATTACATGCCGTAAACTTCATACCGGTGGTCCATAACTTTTCCCAGTCAGCAAACATAATATTATACCCAATGTCCTGTGCCCACTTTATCATAGCTGATTTAACCGTTTCATCCTGTGTGTTCCACCTCAGCAGCAAGTTATACATTCTTGAAAGTAATTTAGTCTTAGGTTCTAACAGTTCTGTTTCCAATTTCGATTTTTCCACCTGGAATCCTAACTTTTTATCCAGTTTAAAAACCTCTTTGATCTGAGCATAGTGTAGCCAATCTCGCACTTTATCTTTTAGTCTCTCCAAACTCTGCAATCTCCAATTGTCTCCATCTCTTTCTAATATTTCCCAATACTTTGGCCATTTGACCTCCATATTGGGTCTTTTCACTGCTTTCGCTTCCATAGGTGATAACCACCTCGGGGTCTTATTTTCTAATATGTCCTAATATTTTGTCCAGACATTGAACACTGCTTTCCTGACAATATGGTTCTTGAAGTTCTTATGGATCTTAACCTTGTCATACCACAAATATGCATGCCAACCAAAAGCATTATTAAATCCTTCCAAATCTAAGACATCAGCGTTTTCAAGAAGCAGCCAATCTTTCAGCCAGCAGAAAGCTGCTGATTCATAGTACAACCTTAAGTCTGGCAGGGCAAACCCCCCTCTTTCTTTAGCGTCAGTTAGTATTTTAAACTTAATTCTGGGCTTTTTGCCCTGCCAGACAAATTTAGAGATATCTCTTTGCCACCTCCCGAAACACTCCATTTTGTCCACAATCTGTAAAGTCTGAAAAAGAAACAGCATCCTTGGCAATACATTCATTTTTATAGCAGCAATTCGACCCAACAAGGAAAGTTTCAATCTTGACCAACTTTCTAAGTCCCTCTTGATTTCTAGCCAACACTTTTCATAATTATCCTTAAATAGACTCAGATTTTTTGCTGTTATGTTCACCCCTAGGTATTTAACGTTTTTCACCACATTTAACTCTGTCTCTTTCTGAAACCTCTCTGACTCTGAAGTTGTCAAGTTTTTTTCCAGTACCTTAGTTTTTTGTTTGTTTAATTTAAATCCCGCCACCCGACCAAACTCTTGAATCACTTGTAATGCCCTTTTCGTACTGGACTCTGGCTCCTGTAGGGTCAAAACTAGGTCATCTGCAAAAGCTTTAAGTTTGTACTGTTTCGCTCCGACCTGAATTCCTTCCACCAACCGGTCCCCTCGAATCATATTTAGGAGCACCTCCAGGACCGAAATAAATAGGAGAGGGGAAATAGGGCAACCTTGTTGTGTTCCTTTTTCAATTTTAAACTCTTCTGTCACCACATTGTTAACTATCAATTTAGCCTTTTGATCTGAATAGATTGCATCAATCCCATTTTCAAATCCCCGTCCCACTCCCATCCCTTCCAGGTTTGTATGTTGATCCCTGTTTACACTATTATGTTAAAAAGTACACCAGAATTTAGTGGCGTTGGATATTTTGGGTCCCAAAATGTCCCCGCCAGCAGTGGCTGCATAAAATCCTTTAGTCAGATGTCCATGGTGATGTCCATGTGTAGAGTCTTCTCTTGTGTTGTTGGAAAAGCGTGTTTATGATGACCAGCTTGTTCTCTTGACAGAACTCTATTAGCCTTTGCCCTGCTTCGTTTTGATCTCCAAGGCCCAACTTGCCAGTTGTTCCTTTTATCTCTTGTCTCCCTACTTTAGCATTCCAATCCCCTATAATGAAAAGAACATCCTTCTTTGGTGTCACTTCTATAAGGTGTTGTTAGTCTTCATAGAATTGGTCAATTTCAGTTTCTTCAGCACCAGTAGTTGGTGCATAAACTTGGATTACTGTGATGTTAAAAGGTCTGCCTTGGATTCGTATCGAGATCATTCTATCATTCTATTCTATGTATAACTCCATCCCATCCAACATTTCTCCCATGAACATAGGGACGTCCTAAGGAAAAGCAGGATAACATCAGAAACCAGGACAGCTTCAATAAATCTGGGACTGTCCCGGGAAAATTAGGGACAACTGGAAGGTTTGCAAAAGTGGGGAAGTTAAGATCAAGGAACAAGAGAGAAGTCATGAGTGAAGGACAAGCCAAAGGAGAGGTTGAGGGAGGAGGCTTATTGGTTTGTTCTTGTTCTTGTTTTTATAGTGTATTTTGTGTTTTTTACCTTGCATTTTTAAGTTGTAAACCAACCTTAAATCTTCGGATGAAGGGCAGTATATACAATTAATAAAATAGTAACAATACTATTTGTTACTATAGACAAGCATGCCATTGTTCAGGAAGGTCTACTCAATTAATAGGGGTATAAATAGAAAAGTAGTATAAAAGTAATAAAGTAGCAGTAGTAAAGTGGAAGTAAAGTGGTAGTAAAGCAATAGTAAACCAGTAGTGAAGTAGCAGTTAAGTAATGGTAAAACAATAGTAAAGTGGTGGAATAGTAGTAAAATAGCAGTAAAGTAGTAGTAACGCAGTAATAAAATAGTAGTAAAATGGTAGTAAGGCAGTAGTGAAACAGCAGTAAGATAGTAGTAAAGTAGTAGTAAAGCGGTAGTAAAATGGTCCAATAGTAAAGTGGTGGAATAATAGTAAAATAGCTCTATTTTTTTAAAAAAATATTTTTATTGATTTTACAGAATACAGAATTATAGAAGAAAAACAGATAGAAGAAAAAAGAATATAAAGGTTTCAAATTTCCATAGACCTTTTGTCAAAACTACTGGACTTCCCCACATCCTCCAGACCCTGCATTTATTTAAAATACAAACTTCAGCAATTTGTCATCTTGTTTCATAACTTATTGTATCTTTCAGTTTATCATGTTATCAAATTCAAAATGTTGTACACCAATTCTTATATATTTTAGTCAAAACGCAATAAAATTATTTCCTGATTCCACCTCAAACTTCTTATACCTTGGTTTTCATTTCACCTGATTGCTATTGCTGGGGTTAAAATTTCCTATAAAGCGCATTTTCTTAACATTCATACAACTTATAATGTTTTTGTAGATAGTCCTTAAATTTTTTCCAGTCCTCTTCCATTGCTTCTTCTCCCAAGTCTCGGATTCTGCCAGTCATTTCAGCCAGTTCCATGTAGTCCATCAACTGCGTCTGCCATTCCTCCAGAGTGGGTAAATCTTGTGTCTTCCAATACTTTGCAATGAGAATTCTTGCTGCTGTAGTAGCATACATAAAAAAGGTTCTATCCTTCTTTAACACATTCTGGTCTACCATGCCCAGAAGAAAGGCCTCCGGTTTCTTTGGTAAGGTATATCTAAATACCTTTTTTAGCTCATTGTAAATCAACTCCCAGAAGGCCTTCACCTTCGGACATGTCCACCAGAGGTGAAAGAATGTCCCTTCCGCCTCCTTACACTTCCAACATTTATTATCAGACAGATGATATATCTTAGCAAGCTTGACTGGGGTCATGTACCACCGGTATATCATTTTCATAATATTTTCCTTCAAGGCACTACATGCCGTGAATTTCATTCCGGTGTTCCATAACTTTTCCCAGTCTTCAAACATAATGTTGTGCCCAATGTCCTGTGCCCACTTTATCATGGCGGATTTGACTGTCTCATCCTGTGTGTTCCATTTAAGCAGCAAGTTATACATTCTCGAAAGCAATTTATTTTTTGGTTCTAACAATTCTATCTCTAATTTCGATTTTTCCACCTGGAATCCCACCTTTTTGTCCACTTTAAAAACTTCCTGAATTTGGGCATAATGCAACCAATCTCGCACCTTGTATTTTAGTTTTTCCAAGCTCTGCAACCTCCAATTGTCTCCAATTTTTTCAATTATCTCCCAATATTTTGGCCAATAGGCCTCCATGTTAAGTCTCTTACGTGCCTTGGCCTCCACCGGTGAAAGCCACCTCAGGGTCTTACTCTCCAATAAGTCTTTGTATTTCATCCAGACCATAAAAATTGCTCTTCTGACAATATGGTTTTTAAACCGTTTGTGAACTTTAACCTTGTCATACCACAAATATGCATGCCACCCAAACGCGTTATCAAACCCTTCCAGATCTAGGACATCAGTGTTCTCCAGCAAAAACCAATCTTTCATCCAGCAGAAGGCTGCAGATTCATAATATAACCTCAAGTCTGGCAGGGCAAATCCCCCTCTTTCTTTCACATCAGTTAATATTTTAAACTTTATTCGGGGCTTTTTGCCCTGCCAAACAAACTTAGAAATATCCTTCTGCCACTTTCCAAAACATTCCACCTTGTCCACGATCTGTAGGGCCTGAAACAAAAATAACATTTTCGGCAATACATTCATCTTTATAACTGCTATTCGGCCTAACAAGGAAAGTTTCAATCTTGACCAAATTTCCATATCTCTTTTAATTTCGGACCAACATTTCTCGTAATTATCTTTAAATAAATTCAAATTTTTGGAGGTAAGATATACCCCTAGGTATTTCACTTTTTTAACCACATTTAATTCTGTCTCTTTCTGGAACTCATCTATTTCTGTGGGTGTCAAATTTTTTGCTAAAACCTTAGTCTTTTGCTTGTTCAGCTTAAATCCCGCCACTCGACCAAAATCAGAAATTATTTCTAAAACTCTTTTAGAACTAGAGACTGGCTCCTGTAATGTTAATACCAAATCATCTGCAAATGCTTTCAGTTTATATTGTTTCACTCCGACCTCGATTCCTTGTACCAACCGGTCCTTTCTAATCATGTTCAATAGCACCTCCAGGACTGAGATGAACAATAGAGGTGATAGGGGGCACCCCTGTCGTGTCCCTTTTTCTATTTTAAATTCCTCTGTCACCACATTGTTTACTATCAATTTAGCTTTTTGTTCTGAATAAATTGCTTCTATTCCATTTTCAAACCCCCGTCCCACTCCCATCCCTTCCAAATTTTTCTTCATAAACATCCAAGAAATGTTGTCAAAGGCTTTCTCCGCATCAATAAAGATTAACACCGCTCTAGTGTTGAGATTCGGCGGGGTGCGCTCCCGCTGCTCGGTCCCAGCGCCTGCCAACCTAGCAGTTCGAAAGCACCTCCGGGTGCAAGTAGATAAATAGGGACCGCTTACCAGCGGGAAGGTAAACGGCGTTTCCGTGTGCGGCTCTGGCTCGCCAGATGCAGCTTTGTCACGCTGGCCACGTGACCCGGAAGTGTCTCCGGACAGCGCTGGCCCCTGGCCTCTTAAGTGAGATGGGCGCACAACCCCAGAGTCTGTCAAGACTGGCCCGTACGGGCAGGGGTACCTTTACTTTTACCTAGTGTTGAGATTTGTTTGTAAAAGTTCCAAAATGTCAATGATGTTTCTTGTGTTGTCAAACAAATGCCTACCAGGGAGAAAGCCTGCCTGGTCCTTATGGATCACTTCATTAAGGACTTTTTTAAATCTACTTGCCAAAATGTCTGCAAAGATTTTGTAATCCACATTTAGGAGTGAGATGGGACGGTAGTTCTTAAGTTGGGTCTTTTCAGTTTCTAGTTTAGGTATCAATGTGATGAAGGCTTCTTTCCACATTTCCGGTGCCTTCCTCCCCTCCATTATCTGATTGCAGACCTCCATCAAGGGTTGTATCAAATAGTCCTTCAAAGCCTTGTAATATTTGGAGGTAAGTCCATCAGGGCCTGGAGATTTGCCTAGTTGGAGATTCTGTATGGCACTTTCGATTTCCTGCTGTGAAATTTTGCTATTCAGGATTGTTCTCATTTCCTGGGGTATTTTTTGTAATCCATTG
The DNA here is from genome assembly GCF_964106915.1 of Podarcis gaigeae. Classification (NCBI taxonomy): domain Eukaryota; kingdom Metazoa; phylum Chordata; class Lepidosauria; order Squamata; family Lacertidae; genus Podarcis; species Podarcis gaigeae. Next base: position 143,594 of record NW_028153453.1, read on the forward strand.
GTTTTAACGAATTGATCCACCTCAAACTCTTTCTGCGGCCCTTGTGCATAAAGTTCTTTGAAGTATCTCTGGAAGCACTTTCTAATTTCCTCGGGTTTCTGAACAATTCTCCCTTCAATCTCTAGATTTGTAACTGTATTTAATTTTTGTCTTTTTTTCAACTGCCATGCTAGCAGTTTCCCACCCTTATTAGCTGATTCAAAAGATCTTTGTTTCATTTGTTTAATTTTCCATTCCACTTCTTGATTTATCAGTTTCGAATATTGTGCTTGGAAAAATTTCACTTCTCTCAGCACCTCCTTCGACTTAGGCCTAGATCTTAATTTTTTCTCTCCTTCTCTTATTTTCTCCAATACCTTCTCCTTCCTTTCATTCCAGAGTCTTTTCTTTATCGTATTTTGTTGTATTAGGAACCCTCTCATAACTGCTTTACTTGCGTCCCAGATTGTTCTTTTTTCTACCGTAGTGTTTAAATTTATCTCAAAATAGTCCTTTAAAGTTTTTTGGGCCTTCTTAACAATCTCCTGATCTCTTAATAAAGTGTCATTCATTTTCCATCTGAAGGATCCGGTTGTGTTTAATCTCAATTCCACTTTCAAGGCATTATGGTCGGAGCAGGTTCTTGGGCAGATTTCCACTTTTCTAGTCTTGGGTGCCAGTCCTTTAGATATCCATATTTGGTCGATTTGTGTCCATGACAGATGAGCTTCAGAAAAGAAAGTTCCTTCTTTTCCTAGGGGGTTCTTAACCCTCCATATGTCAATCAAGTCCATATTGTCAGTCATTTCAAAAAAGGTTTTAGGTAGTCTGCCATCTTTCGTTATGTTTACACTTTGCGACTTATCCATATGTACAGACACAACTCCATTCATATCTCCCAACATAATGATGTTGTTGTAGTCTAGATAGTCCAGTAAAGTCTCATGCAACTTCTTAAAAAACTCCGATTTTCCATCGTTTGGTGCGTAGATTCCTAATATCAAAAATTTTTCTCCTTGTGTTTGAATTTCAATCGCCAGAATTCTGCCTTGTTCATCTTTAAATAAAAATTTTGGTGACAGGCTCTCCTTTGCATATATCACCACTCCTCTTTTCTTAACTTTATCCGAGGAAATAAATTCCTGTCCTAACCTTTTATTAATTAACACTTTCCTATGGAGCCTTGTCACATGGGTTTCTTGCAGGCAAATAATGTCCAATTGTTCTTTTTTCAAAATATGAAACACTTTTCTTCTTTTTTCCGGAGAGTTTCCGCCATTTATATTCCAACTAAATAGTTGCAGAGACATCCTGGATCAATTCGTAAGTCTTACAATGGGGTATCTTGATTTTCCTCCGATTCCGGTGGTGGTAGTACTGGTCCGGCTCCAGGTGTAGGTTCCGGTGGGGGCGGTGGCCAAGAAGCTGCTGCTCCTTTTTGGAGGTCTTCCCCGTGGTCGTGTAGGAACTTCTGCTGATCCTCTGATGTTTTGATTCTTACTTTCCTTCCTTTGTATGTAAATGATAATCCTTGTGGAAACTCCCACCTGTAAGGGATTGCGTTGTATCTCAACAATTTTGTCAGTTCTAAATATGAGGCTCTAAGATCCAAAAGCGGTTTGGGTATATCTCTGTAAATTTCAGCCTTTTTACCTTGTATCTCCAAAGATTTTTTAAAATGTAAGCCTAGTATCTTGTCTCTTTCTTCCTTTGATCTCAAAATGACCAAACAGTCTCTGGCCTTGTCTTTCTTTACCGATCTACCCAGTCTGAAAGCCGTCACAATTTTAAAGTCTTTGTCTTCTTCTATTCCCCAGAATTTGGAAAATAAAAGTGTCAAAAATCCCTCCAAATTACCTTCCTCCAATTCTGGGATGGCCCTCAGCCTGAGGTTATTTTCCTTACTTTTCAGTTCCACCATTGACAGGTAGGCTTGCTGTTCCCCTACCCGTCTTTGCAGAGGCCTAACTTCTCCCTTAATCTCATCAACCTTTTTGTTCGCTTGCTCTGCTTTTTGATAGGCTTCCTCAGCTAATTTATGATTTTCAGCTGTTGCTCCTTGCAAATTCTCAATTGCTTGAGTGTGCTGAGAAACCTTTTCAGTCAATTTACTAATAGAGGATGTTGCTTGGTCAATTTTTGTTGATTGATTATCTACTTTTTGGTTCAAAATTGCTAATTGCTCCAAAATTTGTTTCAAAGCTGCTTCAGACCCTCCTGCTGCCATATCTTCTGCAGCAGGCTGTTCGACTTCCACCTCCTGTGCTGTCAGCACAGTTGGAACAGGTGATCTACGTTGATGGGTTAAGGTTGTTTGAGTTAGTTGGGCAGATTTCTTTTCTTTTTCTTTAGCTTTAGCTGCTCTTGTTTTCCCTGTGCCGCTCATTCCCCAGCAGCCTCTGTTCAAGGTCAAATTGTCTTTTATTCCATAAGAAAGACAAATCCAGAGTGTAAACAATTAACCTCAGAAAGTCCAAACAAAATGTAGTTCCCAGGCCTCTATGTCTCCACAATCCACTAGGGGGGGTGGCTCACAGTTTCAAGGAAGGGAAGAGTTTTTCCGCCATTAAAGTTCCTATATTCCCTGTGTTGAATCCTTATAGTTCCGAGACAAAAGGGAAGTTCCCAAAGCTTTCTATTTCTTAAAGAAAAGCCACAAGGTAGCAAGGAAGGTGGCAGCAACAATGTTTAAGTGTTGAGACCTCAATACATGTAACAGTTTAAACTCCTGCAACAGTAATCCGCAGTTTGACTGTTCTCTTAAGCGCTGGCAGCCCGACGGCTTGGTTGTCCCTTTTAAATCCAAAAACAAAAGTAAAGCAAGAAAAAAGTTCCAAGAACAAATCCCACAGTTTTGAAAGTAGCTTCTCCTTTATCCTTTAAATAAGTCTATAAATGCACAATAGTTCCACTTTTACGATCCCCTTTAATCTCCTCCGCATTCCTCAGAGTCTTTGCTTTGATCTGTTTAGCAAGATCGGGAGGCGGACTTCCTGTTACTCGCCTCCCGTTTTCGGCCAAATTTCCAATTTTTAAATTTTAGATTCAGATTTTGGTACCCCTTACTCACGGGTATGTTACTGCCAATCCGATGTTTTCAAGAAGAAAGGTCGGCGCTCTTCGGCAGCAGCTGCGCGGCTTTGCATCCACGGAAAGAGCGATGAACTCACAGTGCCGCTCCCCCTTTCACGTTCCGGAGCCCCTTACGGGGTCCCTTCTGGGCTTCTGGGGGGGCTTTGGGCACCCGCCGAGTCCCACGGCCACAGGCTTGCTCTGCCTGCGGTTTTTCTTGATGGGTCTCCGCTTAATAGTAAAATAGCTCTAAAGTAGTAGTAAAGTTGTAGTAAAATTGTACTAAAGTAGTAGTAAAATGATAGTAAAGTAGTAGTAAAATAGTAAAGAAAACCTAAAGTAGTAGTAAAGTAGTAGTAAAATTGTACTAAAGTAGTAGTAAAGTAGTAGTAAAGTGGTAGTAAAGTAGTAGTAAAGTAGTAGTAAAATGGTAGTAAAGCTGTAGTAAAGCAGTAGTAAAGCTGTAGTAAAGTAGTAGTAAAGTAGTAGTAAAGCTGTAGTAAAGCTGTAGTAAAGCTGTAGTAAAGCAGTAGTAAAGCTGTAGTAAAGCAGTAGTAAAGCTGTAGTAAAGTAGTAGTAAAGCTGTAGTAAAGTGGTAGTAAAGTAGTGGTAAAACAGTAGTAAAGCAGTAGTAAGAATGACCTCAGAAGTTTTCGATGTACAAAAAGGCGCCATGTTGGTAGCGTCAATCACAGAGGTTTTTCCAATTGTTTCCATATAAAGTAGTGGGGCGGGGGGAATGGCTTCTCAGTGTTTGTATGTTGATCCCTGTTTACACTATTATGTTAAAAAGTACACCAGAATTTACTGGCGTTGGATATTTTGGGTCCCAAAATGTCTCCGCCAGCAGTGGCTGCATTAATTCCTTTAGTCCAGGGGTCTGCAACCTTTAAGACAAAAAGAGCCACTTGGACCCGTTTCCGAAGAAAAAACAAAAACTGGGAGCCGCAAAACCATTGCGACATTTAAAACAAATATAACACTGCATACATTGTTTCTTAGCCCAATGTTATCCTCGTCATTATAAAAATAACTTTTTTGACACTTTTTAATTATTTTTTGTTTGACCCCTCAGAATTACTCCTCCTCATAGAAATAAACGTTATATTAACAAGTTACCTTTTTTTGAGTGTGTGTTCTTCACTCCCCTTCAAAACAGTAGCTGCAAATTGCAAAGCAATAGCAGCAAATCAGCCAGCAGCAAAGACATGCTATATCCATAGGACGCACTTTTCCCCTCCAAAAATGAAGGGGAAATCTGTTTGCGTCCTATGGTGCGAATGCAGGCTTTCGCTGAAGCCTGGAGAGCGAGAGGCATCGGTGCGCACCGACCCCTCTCGCTCTCCAGGCTTCAGGAAGCTATCCTTGCAAGCCCGGCGGGAGTTCCCACAGGCTCACAAGGCTTGCGGGCAGCAGCCTGCAGCCCCAGCGAGTGTCCGCAAGCCTTGTGCGCCTGGCGGGAGCTCCCGCCAGGCGCGCGAGGCTTGGGGCGGCAGCCTGTTGCCCGAAGCACAGGGAGCCCTCCGGAGGGCTCCCCGTGCTTCGGGCGAGTGTCTGCAAGCCTTGCGCGCCTGGCTGGAGCTCCCGTCGGGCGCGCGAGGCTTGGGGCGGCAGCCTGCCGCCCGAAGCACAGGGAGCCCTCCGGAGGGCTCCCCGTGCTTCGGGCGAGTGTCTGCAAGCCTTGCGCGTCCGTCAGGAGCTCCCGTCGGGCGCGCGAGGCTTGGGGCGGCAGCCTGTTGCCCGAAGCACAGGGAGCCCTCCGGAGGGCTCCCCGTGCTTCGGGCGAGTGTCTGCAAGCCTTGCGCACCCTGCAGGAGCTCCCGCCGGGAGCTGCTGCTGCTGGGAGCCCCCACAACCCCCGAAAGAGGACTCGCTCCAGAGATCCTGGCGGCTCCCAACCCGGGGTCGCTTCACCGCGCGGGGCAACAATGAGTGAAAGGAGGCGCACTAAAAACAATGGCTCACGGGGAAGGCGGGCGCGTGCCGCTCGGCCCTTGGGGAGCCTTCCTGCTGCCGCTGCCCTGCGCCCAACTCGCGAGGAGAGTGGCGCTGCCTTCTGCTCTCCGCCGCCGCCTCACAGATGACAGCGACTGCACGGGAACAAAGGAAAATGCGCCTCCTCCCCTCGCCTCCACCCCGGAGCCGCGGCAAAGGCGTTAAAGAGCCGCATGCGGCTCCGGAGCCGCAGGTTGCCGACCCCTGCTTTAGTCAGAACTGAGCGATGGGCAACACACTGTCGTGAGTCAAGGAGCTGTGTGAGGAGCCAGTAGTCAAAATAAGGGATATCAGTTAGATTTTATCTTACCGGCCCAGTGGTTTTTCCTAATTTCTTCAGTAGGCACAATTTTTAAGTGAATGGCCGAAAGTCAGATTTTTGATGAAATTGTGACCCCAGGGCTTAGGGATTTTTTCAAAAGAATCTTTTTCTGCCGGTTAAGTTGTCGAGGGCTGATTTCTTTTACTGAGATAAAAAGCCTTCTGTTTCGACCGCCAAACCTCTCGGGGGAGCATTTGCAACCGTTTGGCACCATTTTTGAGTGAATGGCCGAAAGTCAGAACTTTGATGAAATTGTGACCCCGGGGCTTAGGGATTTTTTCAAAAGAATCTTTTTCTGCCGGTTAAGTTGTCGAGGGATGATTTCTTTTCTTGAGATAAAAAGACTTCTGTTTCGACCGCCAAACCTCTCAGGTTTGCAACCGTTTGGCACCATTTTAGAGTGGTGGAATAGTAGTAAAATAGATTTAAAGTAGTAGTAAAGTAGTAGTAAAATTATAGTAAAGTAGCGGAGTAGTAGTAAAATTATCGTAAAACAGTAGTGAAGTAGTAGTAAAGCAGTAGTAAAATGGCAATAAGTCAGATTTTTTATGAAATTGTGACCCCGGGGCTTAGGGATTTTTTCAAAAAAAAAAATTCTGCAAGTTAAGTTGTCGAGGGCTGATTTCTTTTCCTGTGATAAAAAGCCTTCTGCTTCGACCGCCAAACCTCTCAGGGGTGCATTTGCATCCGTTTGGCACCATTTTTGAGTGGTGGAATAGTAGAAAAATAGCTTTAAAGTAGTAGTAAAGTAGTAGTAAAATTATAGTAAAGTAGCAAAGTAGTAGTAAAATTATCGTAAAACAGTAGTGACGTAGTAGTAAAGCAGTAGTAAAATGGCAGTAAAGTAGTAGTAAAATGGTAGTAAAGTAGTAGTAAAATGTTAGTCAAGTAGTAGTAAAGCGGTAGTAAAGTAGTAGTAAAGCAGTATTAAAGTTGTAGTAAGAATGACCTCAGAAGTGTTCACTGTACAAAAAGGCGCCATGTTGGTATCCTCAATCACAGAGGTTTTTCCAGTTGTTTCCATATCAAGTAGTGGGGCGGGGGGAAAGGCTTCTCAGTGTTTGTATGTTGATCCCTGTTTACACTATTATGTTAAAAAGTACACTAGAATTTAGTGGCGTTGGATATTTGGGGTCCCAAAATGTCCCCGCCAGCAGTTCTTTAGTCAGAACTGAGCGATGGGCAACACACTGTCGTGAGTCAGGAGCTGTGTGAGGAGCCAGTAGTCAAAACTGAGGTGAGGACAAAAGCATACCCTCCAACATTTCTCCGAGGAAAATAGGGGTGCCCTGTTCTGAAACAACAATTTTACTACAGTGGTACCTCAGGTTAAGTACTTAATTCGTTCCGGAGGTCCGTTCTTAAACTGAAACTGTTCTTAACCTGAAGCACCACTTTAGCTAATGGGGCCTCCTGCTGTCGCCGCGCCGCCGGATCATGATTTCTGTTCTCATCCTGAAGCAAATTTCTTAACCTGAAGCACTATTTCTGGGTTAGCGGAGTCTGTAACCTGAAGCATCTGTAAGCTGAAGCATCTGTAACCTGAAGCATATGTAACCCGAGGTACCACTGTATTTATACCACATCCATCTGCCTGGGTTGCTCTAGCCACTCTGGGCGGCTTCCAAAACATATAAAAAGGTAATAAAACAGTAAACATTAAAAAAAACTTCCCTATGTTGTTGTTGTTTAGTCGTTTAGTCGTATACGACTCTTCGTGACCCCATGGACCAGAGCACGCCAGGCACCTCTGTCCTCTGCTGATTTCTTTTCCTGTAATAAAATGCCTTCTGTTTCGACCGCCAAACCTCTCAGGGGAGCATTTGCAACCGTTTGGCACCATTTTTGAGTGAATGGCCGAAAGTCAGATTTTTGATGAAATTGTGACCCCGGGGCTTAGGTATTTTTTCAAAAAAATCTTTTTCTGCCGGTTAAGTTGTCGAGGGCTGATTTCTTTTACTGAGATAAAAAGCCTTCTGTTTCGACCGCCAAACCTCTCGGGGGAGCATTTGCAACCGTTTGGCACCATTTTTGAGTGGTGGAATAGTAGTAAAATAGCTTTAAAGTAGTAGTAAAGTAGTAGTAAAATTATAGTAAAGTAGCAAAGTAGTAGTAAAATTATCGTAAAACAGTAGCAAAGTAGTAGTAAAGCAGTAGTAAAATGGCAGTAAAGTAGCAGTAAATGGTAGTAAAGTAGTAGTAAAGTAGTAGTAAAATGGTAGTAAAGTAGTAGTAAAGCGGTAGTAAAGTAGTAGTAAAGTAGTAGTAAAACAGTATTAAAGTAGTAGTATAATGACCTCAGAAGTGTTCACTGTACAAAAAGGCGCCATGTTGGTAGCCTCAATCACAGAGCTTTTTCCAGTTGTTTCCATATCAAGTATTGGGGCGAGGGGAAAGGCTTCTCAGTGTTTGTTTGTTTTTGTTTTGAAAAATTTTTTATTAAGAGTTTTGTTAATACAATAGAGAAAAGACAGAATAAATAGATAATAGACAGGGGGGGAAAAGCAAACATAAAATTTAACATCTTGTAGTACCCATCTTTTCTTCATCCTTTGGACTTCCTCAAATATCCCGATCTTGCGTTCCACATTTATAAAACTTTAGCCAGCAACTTATCACCTTGTTTCAATTCTTATTATACACATTTCCAATGTTTTGTCCCTAACTTTGAATATTTTTGTCTAGGTCTTAAGACCTAATTTTAACACAATATTTATTCAAAATTTATTTTTCTCATAAAGTTCACTCATTCTCATAATCTTGTCAACTAACTTTATGGGCCCTGTTATTTTCAAATCTCTCATCCTTCTTAACACTCATATAATTTACAATGTTTTTGCAGATAGTCCTTAAATTTCTTCCAATCCTCTTCCACGTCTTGCTCTCCCAGGTCTCGGATTCTGCCAGTCATTTCTGCAGGTTCCATATAGTCCATCAGTTGCATCTGCCATTCTTCCAGCGTGGGCAAATCTAGAGTTTTCCAATACTTAGCGACAAGTATCCTTGCTGCTGTTGTTGCATACATAAATAATGTTCGATCATTCTTTAACACCCTCTGGTCAACAATGCCCAAAAGGAAGGCCTCTGGTTTCCTGGGAAAGGTATACCTAAATACCTTTTTCAGCTCAATATATATCATTTCCCAGAAGGCCTTAACCTTAGGGCAGGTCCACCAGAGGTGAAAGAACGTTCCTTCAGTTTCCTTACATTTCCAACACTTATTGTCTGACAGGTGATATATTTTTGCTAGCTGGACTGGGGTCAAGTACCACCTGTATATCATTTTCATAATATTTTCTTTCAAGGCATTACATGCCGTAAACTTCATACATGCCGTAAAGTCCATAACTTTTCCCAGTCAGCAAACATAATATTATACCCAATGTCCTGTGCCCACTTTATCATAGCTGATTTAACCGTTTCATCCTGTGTGTTCCACCTCAGCAGCAAGTTATACATTCTTGAAAGTAATTTAGTCTTAGGTTCTAACAGTTCTGTTTCCAATTTCGATTTTTCCACCTGGAATCCTAACTTTTTATCCAGTTTAAAAACCTCTTTGATCTGAGCATAGTGTAGCCAATCTCGCACTTTAGTCTTTTAGTCTCTCCAAACTCTGCAATCTCCAATTGTCTCCATCTCTTTCTAATATTTCCCAATACTTTGGCCATTTGACCTCCATATTGGGTCTTTTCACTGCTTTCGCTTCCATAGGTGATAACCACCTCGGGGTCTTATTTTCTAATATGTCCTAATATTTTGTCCAGACATTGAACACTGCTTTCCTGACAATATGGTTCTTGAAGTTCTTATGGATCTTAACCTTGTCATACCACAAATATGCATGCCAACCAAAAGCATTATTAAATCCTTCCAAATCTAAGACATCAGCGTTTTCAAGAAGAGGCCAATCTTTCAGCCAGCAGAAAGCTGCTGATTCATAGTACAACCTTAAGTCTGGCAGGGCAAACCCACCTCTTTCTTTAGCGTCAGTTAGTATTTTAAACTTAATTCTGGGCTTTTTGCCCTGCCAGACAAATTTAGAGATATCTCTTTGCCACCTCCCGAAACACTGAATTTTGTCCACAATCTGTAAAGTCTGAAAAAGAAACAGCATCCTTGGCAATACATTCTTTTTTATAGCAGCAATTCGACCCAACAAGGAAAGTTTCAATCTTGACCAACTTTCTAAGTCCCTCTTAATTTCTAGCCAACACTTTTCATAATTATCCTTAAATAGACTCAGATTTTTTGCTGTTATGTTCACCCCTAGGTATTTAACTTTTTTCACCACATTTAACTCTGTCTCTTTCTGAAACCTCTCTGACTCTGAAGTTATCAAGTTTTTTTCCAGTACCTTAGTTTTTTGTTTGTTTAATTTAAATCCCGCCACCCGACCAAACTCTTGAATCACTTGTAATGCCCTTTTCGTACTGGACTCTGGCTCCTGTAGGGTCAAAACTAGGTCATCTGCAAAAGCTTTAAGTTTGTACTATTTCGCTCCGACCTGAATTCCTTCCACCAACCGGTCCCCTCGAATCATATTTAGGAGCATCTCCAGGACCGAAATAAATAGGAGAGGGGAAATAGGGCAACCTTGTTGTGTTCCTTTTTCAATTTTAAACTCTTCTGTCACCACATTGTTAACTATCAGTTTAGCCTTTTGATCTGAATAGATTGCATCAATCCCATTTTCAAATCCCCGTCCCACTCCCATCCCTTCCAGGTTTGTATGTTGATCCCTGTTTACACTATTATGTTAAAAAGTACACCAGAATTTAGTGGCGTTGGATATTTTGGGTCCCAAAATGTCCCCGCCAGCAGTGGCTGCATAAAATCCTTTAGTCAGATGTCCATGGTGATGTCCATGTGTAGAGTCGTCTCTTGTGTTGTTGGAAAAGCGTGTTTATGATGACCAGCTTGTTCTCTTGACAGAACTCTATTAGCCTTTGCCCTGCTTCGTTTTGATCTCCAAGGCCCAACTTGCCAGTTGTTCCTTTTATCTCTTGCCTCCCTACTTTAGCATTCCAATCCCCTATAATGAGAAGAATATCCTTCTTTGGTGTCACTTCTATAAGGTGTTGTTAGTCTTCATAGAATTGGTCAATTTCAGTTTCTTCAGCACCAGTAGTTGGTGCATAAACTTGGATTACTGTGATGTTAAAAGGTCTGCCTTGGATTCGTATCGAGATCATTCTATCATTCTATGTATAACTCCATCCCATCCAACATTTCTCCCATGAACATAGGGACGTCCTAAGGAAAAGCAGGATAACATCAGAAACCAGGACAGCTTCAATAAATCTGGGACTGTCCCGGGAAAATTAGGGACAACTGGAAGGTTTGCAAAAGTGGGGAAGTTAAGATCAAGGAACAAGAGAGAAGTCATGAGTGAAGGACAAGCCAAAGGAGAGGTTGAGGGAGGAGGCTTATTGGTTTGTTCTTGTTCTTGTTTTTATTGTGTATTTTGTGTTTTTTACCTTGCATTTTTAAGTTGTAAACCAACCTTAAATCTACGGATGAAGGGCAGTATATACAATTAATAAAATAGTAACAATACTATTTGTTACTATAGACAAGCATGCCATTGTTCAGGAAGGTCTACTCAATTAATAGGGGTATAAATAGTAAAGTAGTATAAAAGTAATAAAGAAGCAGTAGTAAAGTGGAAGTAAAGTGGTAGTAAAGCAATAGTAAACCAGTAGTGAAGTAGCAGTTAAGTAATGGTAAAACAATAGTAAAGTGGTGGAATAGTAGTAAAATAGCAGTAAAGTAGTAGTAACGCAGTAATAAAATAGTAGTAAAATGGTAGTAAGGCAGTAGTGAAACAGCAGTAAGATAGTAGTAAAGTAGTAGTAAAGCGGTAGTAAAATGGTCCAATAGTAAAGTGGTGTAATAATAGTAAAATAGCTCTAAAGTAGTAGTAAAGTTGTAGTAAAATTGTACTAAAGTAGTAGTAAAATGATAGTAAAGTAGTAGTAAAATAGTAAAAAAACCTAAAGTAGTAGTAAAGTAGTTGTAAAATGGTAGTAAAGTAGTAGTAAAGTAGTAGTAAAGCTGTAGTAAAGCTGTAGTAAAGTAGTAGTAAAGCTGTAGTAAAGCTGTAGTAAAGTGGTAGTAAAGAAGTAGTAAAGCTGTAGTAAAGCTGTAGTAAAGCAGTAGTAAAGCTGTAGTAAAGTAGTAGTAAAGTAGTAGTAAAGCTGTAGTAAAGTAGTAGTAAAGTAGTAGTAAAGCTGTAGTAAAGCTGTAGTAAAGTGGTAGTAAAGTAGTAGTAAAGCTGTAGTAAAGCTGTAGTAAAGTAGTAGTAAAGTAGTAGTAAAGCTGTAGTAAAGCTGTAGTAAAGTAGTAGTAAAGCTGTAGTAAAGCTGTAGTAAAGTGGTAGTAAAGAAGTAGTAAAGCTGTAGTAAAGCTGTAGTAAAGCAGTAGTAAAGCTGTAGTAAAGTAGTAGTAAAGTAGTAGTAAAGCTGTAGTAAAGTAGTAGTAAAGCTGTAGTAAAGTAGTAGTAAAGCTGTAGTAAAGCTGTAGTAAAGTGGTAGTAAAGTAGTAGTAAAGCTGTAGTAAAGAAGTAGTAAAGCTATAGTTAAGCAGTAGTAAAGCTGTAGTAAAGCTGTAGTAAAGTAGTAGTAAAGTAGTAGTAAAGCTGTAGTAAAGTAGTAGTAAAGTAGTAGTAAAGCTGTAGTAAAGCAGTAGTAAAGCTGTAGTAAAGTAGTAGTAAAGTAGTAGTAAAGCTGTAGTAAAGTAGTAGTAAAGCTGTAGTAAAGCAGTAGTAAAGCTGTAGTAAAGTAGTAGTAAAGTAGTAGTAAAGCTGTAGTAAAGTGGTAGTAAAGTAGTGGTAAAACAGTAGTAAAGCAGTAGTAAGAATGACCTCAGAAGTTTTCGATGTACAAAAAGGCGCCATGTTGGTAGCCTCAATCACAGAGGTTTTTCCAATTGTTTCCATATAAAGTAGTGGGGCGGGGGGGATGGCTTCTCAGTGTTTGTATGTTGATCCCTGTTTACACTATTATGTTAAAAAGTACACCAGAATTTACTGGCGTTGGATATTTTGGGTCCCAAAATGTCTCCGCCAGCAGTGGCTGCATTAATTCCTTTAGTCAGAACTGAGCGATGGGCAACACACTGTCGTGAGTCAGGAGCTGTGTGAGGAGCCAGTAGTCAAAATAAGGGATATCAGTTAGATTTTATCTTACCGGCCCAGTGGTTTTTCCGACTTTCTTCAGTATGCACAATTTTTAAGTGAATGGCCGAAAGTCAGATTTTTGATGAAATTGTGACCCCGGGGCTTAGGTATTTTTTCAAAAAAATCTTTTTCTGCCGGTTAAGTTGTTGAGGGCTGATTTCTTTTACTGAGATAAAAAGCCTTCTGTTTCGACCGCCAAACCTCTCGGGGGAGCATTTGCAACCGTTTGGCACCATTTTTGAGTGGTGGAATAGTAGTAAAATAGCTTTAAAGTAGTAGTGAAGTAGTAGTAAAATTATAGTAAAGTAGCAAAGTAGTAGTAAAATTATCGTAAAACAGTTGCAAAGTAGTAGTAAAGCAGTAGTAAAATGGCAGTAAAGTATTAGTAAATGGTAGTAAAGTAGTAGTGAAGTAGTAGTAAAATGGTAGTCAAGTAGTAGTAAAGCGGTAGTAAAGTAGTAGTAAAGTAGTAGTAAAACAGTATTAAAGTACTAGTATAATGACCTCAGAAGTGTTCACTGTACAAAAAGGCGCCATGTTGGTAGCCTCAATCACAGAGCTTTTTCCAGTTGTTTCCATATCAAGTAGTGGGGCGGGGGGAAAGGCTTCTCAGTGTTTGTTTGTTTTTGTTTTGAAAATTTTTTTATTAAGAATTTTGTTAATACAATAGAGAAAAGACAGAATAAATAGATAATAGACAGGGGAAAAAAAGCAAACATAACATTTAACATCTTGTAGTACCCATCTTTTCTTCATCCTTTGGACTTCCTCAAATCTCCCGCTCTTGCGTTCCACATTTATAAAACTTTAGCCAGCAACTTATCACCTTGTTTCAATTCTTATTATACACATTTCCAATGTTTTGTCCCTAACTTTGAATATTTTTGTCTAGGTCTTAAGACCTAATTTTAACACAATATTTATTCAAAATTTATTTTTCTCATAAAGTTCACTCATTCTCATAATCTTGTCAACTAACTTTATGGGCCCTGTTATTTTCAAATCTCTCATCCTTCTTAACACTCATATAATTTACAATGTTTTTGCAGATAGTCCTTAATTTTCTTCCAATCCTCTTCCGTGTCTTGCTCTCCCAGGTCTCGGATTCTGCCAGTCATTTCTGCAGGTTCCATATAGTCCATCCGTTGCATCTGCCATTCTTCCAGCGTGGGCAAATCTAGAGTTTTCCAATACTTAGCGACAAGTATCCTTGCTGCTGTTGTTGCATACATAAATAATGTTCGATCATTCTTTAACACCCTCTGGTCAACAATGCCCAAAAGGAAGGCCTCTGGTTTCTTGGGAAAGGTATACCTAAATACCTTTTTCAGCTCATTATATATCATTTCCCAGAAGGCCTTAACCTTAGGGCAGGTCCACCAGAGGTGAAAGAACGTTCCTTCAGTTTCCTTACATTTCCAACACTTATTGTCTGACAGGTGATATATTTTTGCTAGCTTGACTGGGGTCAGGTACCACCTGTATATCATTTTCATAATATTTTCTTTCAAGGCATTACATGCCGTAAACTTCATACATGCAGTAAAGTCCATAACTTTTCCCAGTCAGCAAACAGAATATTATACCCAATGTCCTGTGCCCACTTTATCATAGCTGATTTAACCGTTTCATCCTGTGCGTTCCTCCTCAGCAGCAAGTTATACATTCTTGAAAGTAATTTAGTCTTGGGTTCTAACAGTTCTGTTTCCAATTTCGATTTTTCCACCTGGAATCCTAACTTTTTATCCAGTTTTAAAACCTCTTTGATCTGAGCATAGTGTAGCCAATCTCGCACTTTATCTTTTAGTCTCTCCAAACTCTGCAATCTCCAATTGTCTCCATCTCTTTCTAATATTTCCCAATACTTTGGCCATTTGACCTCCATATTGGGTCTTTTCACTGCTTTCGCTTCCATAGGTGATAACCACCTCGGGGTCTTATTTTCTAATATGTCCTAATATTTTGTCCAGACATTGAACACTGCTTTCCTGACAATATGGTTCTTGAAGTTCTTATGGATCTTAACCTTGTCATACCACAAATATGCATGCCAACCAAAAGCATTATTAAATCCTTCCAAATCTAAGACATCAGCGTTTGCAAGAAGCAGCCAATCTTTCAGCCGGCAGAAAGCTGCTGATTCATAGTACAACCTTAAGTCTGGCAGGGCAAACCCCCCTCTTTCTTTAGCGTCAGTTAGTATTTTAAACTTAATTCCAATCCCCTATAATGAGAAGAACATCCTTCTTTGGTGTCACTTCTATTTTTTTTTATAATATTTTTTTTATTAGTTTTATATAATACAGAAAAAAGAATAAAGAACGTATTGCAAAAGTAAAAAAGAAAGGTTACAAATTTTTCTTACTCCTTTTTCCAAATCTGTTGGACTTCCCCACGTCCTCCCAACCCTGCATTCTCTGTGATGCATATCGTCTGCAATTTGTTAACTTGTTTCAATACTTATTATATCTTCTTTTTTATCATGTTACCCAATTTCAAATGTAATATAACCCAAATCATGTACATTTTCATTTTAACACAATAAAGTTGTTTCATTATTCTATCTCTGACTCCTTGTACCTTAATTTCCATTTCTTTAATTTAACATTACTGAAACTAGAATTTCCTAGAGGGTGCGTTTTTTAACATTCATACAACTTATAATGTTTTTGCAAATAGTCTTTAAATTTTCTCCAATCCTCCTCGAATGTTTCTTCTCCCAAGTCTCGGATTCTGCCAGTCATTTCGGCCAGTTCCATATAGTCCATCAACTGCGTGTGCCATTCCTCCAGTGTGGGAAAATCTTGTGTCTTCCAATATTTTGCAATCAGAATCCTTGCTGCTGTAGTAGCATACATAAAAAAAGTTCTGTCCTTCTTAAACACTCTCCGGTCCACCATGCCCAGAAGGAAGGCCTCTGGTTTCTTAGGTAAGGTAAATCTCAGTACCTTTTTTAGTTCATTATGGATCATTTCCCAGAAAGCCTTCACTTTCGGGCAGGTCCACCAGAGGTGAAAGAATGTCCCTTCCACCTCTTTACATTTCCAGCATTTATTATCAGACAGGTGATATATCTTAGCAAGCTTGACTGGGGTCATGTACCACCGGTATATCATTTTCATAATGTTTTCCTTCAAGGCACTACATGCCGTAAATTTCATTCCGGTGTTCCATAACCTTTCCCAGTCTTCAAACATAATGTTATGCCCCAAATCCTGCGCCCACTTTATCATGGCGGATTTGACTGTCTCATCCTGAGTATTCCATTTAAGCAGCAGGTTATACATTCTCGAAAGTAATTTACTTTTTGGTTCTAACAATTCTGTCTCTAGTTTCGATTTTTCCACCTGGAATCCAACCTTCTTATCTACTTTGAAGACCTCTTGAATTTGTGCATAATGCAACCAATCTCGCACCTTGTTTTTTAGTTTTTCCAAGCTCTGCAACCTCCAATTGTCTCCAATCTTTTCAATGATTTCCCCATATTTAGGCCAATTGGCTTCCATATTAGGTCTCTTACGTGCCTTGGCCTCCACCGGCGAGAGCCACCTCGGAGTCTTACTCTCCAATAAGTCTTTATATTTTGTCCAGACCATTAAAATTGCTCTCCTGACAATGTGGTTTTTAAACAATTTGTGCACTTTAACCTTGTCATACCACAAATATGCATGCCACCCAAAAGCATTGTCAAACCCTTCCAGATCTAGGACATCAGTGTTTTCCAGTAAAATCCAATCTTTCAACCAGCAGAAGGCTGCAGCTTCGTAATATAACCTCAAGTCTGGCAGGGCAAATCCCCCTCTTTCTTTCGCATCAGTTAGTATCTTAAACTTTATTCGGGGCTTTTTGCCCTGCCAAACAAACTTAGAAATATCCTTCTGCCACTTTCCAAAACATTCCACCTTGTCCACGACCTGTAGGGTCTGAAACAAAAATAGCATTTTTGGCAATACATTCATCTTTATAGCTGCTACTCGGCCCAACAAGGAAAGTTTCAATCTTGACCATGTTTCCAAATCTCTTTTGATTTCTAACCAACATTTCTCGTAATTATCCTTAAACAAATTCAAATTTTTGGAGGTCAGATACACCCCTAGGTATTTTACTTTTTTAACCACATTTAATTCTGTTTCCTTCACAAACTCATCTGTTTCTGTACTTGTCAAATTTTTTGCTATAACCTTATTTGGTCGATTCGTGTCCATGTCAGATGAGCTTCAGAAAAGAAAGTCCCTTCTTTTCCTAGGGGGTTCTTAACCCTCCATATGTCAATCAAGTCCACATTGTCAGTCATTTCAAAAAAAGTTTTAGGTAGTCTGCCATCTTTCGTTATGTTAGCACTTTGCGACTTATCCATATTTACAGACACAACCCCATTCATGTCACCCATCATGATGATGTTGTTATAGTCTAAGTAGTCCAGCATAATCTCATGCAGCTTCCTGAAAAATTCCGATTTTCCTTCATTTGGGGCGTATATTCCTAATATCAGAAATTTTTCTCCTTGTGTCTGAATTTCAATCGCCAAAATTCTGCCGTGATCATCTTTAAATAAGAATTTCGGTGACAGGCTCTCCTTTGCATATATCACCACACCTCTTTTCTTCACTTTATCCGAAGAGATAAATTCTTGGCCTAGTCTTTTATTAATTAACACTTTTCTGTGGAGCCTTGTCACATGCGTTTCTTGCAGGCAAATAATGTCCAAATGTTCTTTTTTCAATATATGAAATACTTTTCTTCTTTTTTCCGGAGAATTTCCGCCATTTATATTCCAACTAAGAAGCTGCAGCGACATCCTGGTCTAATTGGTGGGTCTACAATGGGGTGTCTAGGCTTCCCCCCGATCCCGGAGGTGGTAATGTTGGTCCAGATCCAGGCGGTGTAGGCTTTGGAGATGGTCCCGGTGGTGGCGGAGGCCAAGAAGCTGCAGCTCCTTTCTGGAGGTCCTCCTCGTGGTCGTGTAGGAACTTCTGTTGGTCCTCCGGTGTTTTAATTCTTACTTTCCTTCCTTTGTAAGTAAATGATAGTCCTTGCGGAAAATCCCACCTATAAGGGATTGTGTTATATCTCAACAATTTGGTCAAGTCTATATAAGTAGTCCTAAGGTCCAAAAGGTGTTTAGGTATGTCTCTGTAAATTTCAGCCTTTTTTCCTTCTATCTCCAAGGATTTTTTGAAATGTAGGCCTAGTATCTTGTCTCTTTCCTCTCTCGATCTCAAAATAACCAAACAGTCTCTGGACTTGTCCTTCTTTATCAATTTTCCCAGTCTAAAGGCAGTCACAATTTTAAAGTCCTTATCTTCCTCTATCCCCCAGAATTTGGAGAACAAAAGTGTTAAAAATCCCTGTAGATTTCCTTCCTCCAATTCTGGGATAGCCCTTAATCTGAGATTATTTTCCTTACTTTTCAGTTCAACCAATGACAGGTAGGCTTGTTGTTCCCCTACCTGTCTTTTCAGAGGCCTTACTTCCCCCCTAATCTCATCAACCTTTTTATTCGCCTGTTCTGCTTTTTGACAAGCTTCCACCGCAAGCTTATAATTTTCAGTCGTTGCCCCTTGTAATTTTTCAATTGCCTGGGTATGATGGGAAACTTGCTCAGATAATTTAGTGATAGAGGATGTAGCTCGGTCAATTTTTGATGATTGATTGTCCACTTTTTGATTTAAAATTCCAAGTTGTTCCAAGATTTGCTTCAGGACTATTTCAGATCCTCCAGTTGCCATATCTTCTGCAGCAGGCTCTGCAGCAGGCTCTTCAAATTCCACCTCCTGTGCTGTCAGCACAGTTGGAACGGATGATCTTCGTTGATGAGATAGGGTTGTTTGAACAAGTTGCCCTGGTTTCTTTTCTTTCTCTTTAGCTTTAGCTGCTCTTGTTCTCCCTGTACCACTCATTCCACACCTGCCTCTGTTCAAGGTCAAGTTTTCTTTTGTTTCATAAGTTAGACAAAGTCCAGAGTGTAAACAATTTAACCACAGAGAATCACAATAAAGTACAGTTCCCAGGCCTCTATATCTCCACAATCCTCTAGGTGGGGGTATTTCAAAGTTTCAAGGAAGGAGAGAACTCTTGTCCGCCATTGAAGTTCTTATATTCCCTATGTTAAGTCTTTGATAGTTCCAGAGCACAAAAGGAAGTTTCCACAGGCTTTCTTTGTCTTAAAGAGAAGCCACAAGGTGTCAAGAAGGGTCCCAGCAACAATGTTTAAACGTTAATGTCTCAGTCTATGTATCAGTTAAGCTCCAATAACAGTATCAGCAGTTTGACAGCTCTCCTTTACACACTGACAGCCCGATCGCTGGGTTGTCTCTTTTAACTCCACATAACTCAAAATTAGGAAGAAGGTCCCAAAGATAAAATCCACAACTTTTACAGAGATTTCCTGCTTGTCTTTTCGCTACAAAGTCTGTCAAATACACCCTCGTTTTACTTTTACAGTCCCCTTTCAACGCTTCAGCACTCTTCTGCGCAATTGCTTTAATCTGGTTAGCAGGATCGGGAGACGGACTTCCTGTTACTCGCCTCCCGTTTTCAGCCGAATTTCAACCAAATTCCCAAATTTTCCGATGTTTAGCTCCCCTTACTCACGGGTATGTAGCAGCCAATTTTGATGTTTTCAAGAAGAAAGGTCAGCGCTCATCAGCAGCAGCAGCGCGGCTTTGCATCCACGAAAAGAGCGATGAACTCACAGCGCCGCTCCCCCTTTCGCGTTCCGGAGCCCCTTACGGAGCCCCTTCTTCGTTTCCGGGGGGGCTTTGGGCGCCCGCCGAGTCCCACGGCCGCAGGCTCGCTCTGCCTGCGGTTTTTCTTAACGGGTCTCCGCTTTGCCGTAGCGGACGACCCTTTTTCGCGGAGCCCCTCTTCACCAGGTAAAGAGGACCGCCATTGCTATTTTGCGCCGCCTCCGGAAGTCCATCTTTGGTGTCACTTCTATAAGGTGTTGTTAGTCTTCATAGAATTGGTCAATTTCAGTTTCTTCAGCACCAGTAGTTGGTGCATAAACTTGGATTACTGTGATGTTAAAAGGTCTGCCTTGGATTCGTATCGAGATCATTCTATCATTCTATTCTATGTATAACTCCATCCCATCCAACATTTCTCCCATGAACATAGGGACGTCCTAAGGAAAAGCAGGATAACATCAGAAACCAGGACAGCTTCAATAAATCTGGGACTGTCCCGGGAAAATTAGGGACAACTGGAAGGTTTGCAAAAGTGGGGAAGTTAAGATCAAGGAACAAGAGAGAAGTCATGAGTGAAGGACAAGCCAAAGGAGAGGTTGAGGGAGGAGGCTTATTGGTTTGTTCTTGTTCTTGTTTTTATTGTGTATTTTGTGTTTTTTACCTTGCATTTTTAAGTTGTAAACCAACCTTAAATCTACGGATGAAGGGCAGTATATACAATTAATAAAATAGTAACAATACTATTTGTTACTATAGACAAGCATGCCATTGTTCAGGAAGGTCTACTCAATTAATAGGGGTATAAATAGTAAAGTAGTATAAAAGTAATAAAGAAGCAGTAGTAAAGTGGAAGTAAAGTGGTAGTAAAGCAATAGTAAACCAGTAGTGAAGTAGCAGTTAAGTAATGGTAAAACAATAGTAAAGTGGTGGAATAGTAGTAAAATAGCAGTAAAGTAGTAGTAACGCAGTAATAAAATAGTAGTAAAATGGTAGTAAGGCAGTAGTGAAACAGCAGTAAGATAGTAGTAACGTAGTAGTAAAGCGGTAGTAAAATGGACCAATAGTAAAGTGGTGGAATAATAGTAAAATAGCTCTAAAGTAGTAGTAAAGTTATAGTAAAATTGTACTAAAGTAGTAGTAAAATGATAGTAAAGTAGTAGTAAAATAGAAAAAAACCTAAAGTAGTAGTAAAGTAGTAGTAAAGTGGCAGTAAAGCTGTAGTAAAGCTGTAGTAAAGTAGTAGTAAAGTAGTAGTAAAGTAGTAGTAAAGCGGTAGTAAAGCAGTACTAAAGTAGTAGTAAAGCTGTAGTAAAGTAGTAGTAAAGCGGTAGTAAAGCGCTAGTAAAATAGTAGTAAAGCTGTAGTAAAGCAGTAGTAAAGTAGTAAAGCTGTAGTAAAGCAGTAGTAAAGCTGTAGTAAAGTAGTAGTAATGTGGTAGTAAAGTAGTAGTAAAGCGGTAGTAAAGTGGTAGTAAAGTAGTAGTAAAGCTGTAGTAAAGTAGTAGTAAAGTAGTAGTAAAGCTGTAGTAAAGTGGTAGTAAAGTAGTTGTAAAACAGTAGTAAAGCAGTAGTAAGAATGACCTCAGAAGTGTTGGATGTACAAAAAGGCGCCATGTTGGTAGCCTCAATCACAGAGGTTTTTGCAATTGTTTCCATATAAAGTAGTGGGACGGGGGGAATGGCTTCTCAGTGTTTGTATGTTGATCCCTGTTTAAACTATTATGTTAAAAACTACACCAGAATTTACTGGCATCGGATATTTTGGGTCCCAAAATGTCTCCGCCAGCAGTGGCTGCATTAATTCCTTTAGTCAGAACTGAGCGATGGGCAACACACTGTCGTGAGTCAGGAGCTGTGTGAGGAGCCAGTAGTCAAAATAAGGGATATCAGTTAGATTTTATCTTACCGGCCCAGTGGCTTTTTCCTACTTTCTTCAGTAGGCACAATTTTTAAGTGAATGGCCGAAAGTCAGATTTTTGATGAAATTGTGACCCCAGGGCTTAGGGATTTTTTCAAAAAAAAAAAAAATTCTGCAAGTTAAGTTGTCGAGGGCTGATTTCTTTTCCTGTGATAAAAAGCCTTCTGTTTCGACCGCCAAACCTCTCAGGGGTGCATTTGCATCCGTTTGGCACGATTTTTGAGTGGTGGAATAGTAGTAAAATAGCTTTAAAGTAGTAGTAAAGTAGTAGTAAAATTATAGTAAAGTAGCAAAGTAGTAGTAAAATTATCGTAAAACAGTAGTGAAGTAGTAGTAAAGCAGTAGTAAAATGGCAGTAAAGTAGTAGTAAAATGGTAGTCAAGTAGTATTAAAGCGGTAGTAAAGTAGTAGTAAAGCAGTATTAAAGTAGTAGTAAGAATGACCTCAGAAGTGTTCAGTGTACAAAAAGGCGCCATGTTGGTAGCCTCAATCACAGAGGTTTTTCCAGTTGTTTCCATATCAAGTAGTGGGGCGGGGGGAAATGCTTCTCAGTGTTTGTATGTTGATCCCTGTCTACACTATTATGTTAAAAAGTACACCAGAATTTAGTGGCGTTGGATATTTTGGGTCCCAAAATGTCCCCGCCAGCAGTGGCTGCATAAAATGCTTTAGTCAGAACTGAGCGATGGGCAACACACTGTCGTGAGTCAGGAGCTGTGTGAGGAGCCAGTAGTCAAAACTGAGGTGAGGACAAAAGCATACCCTCCAACATTTCTCCGAGGAAAATAGGGGTGCCCTGTTCTGAAACAACAATTTTACTACAGTGGTACCTCAGGTTAAGTACTTAATTCGTTCCGGAGGTCCGTTCTTAAACTGAAACTGTTCTTAACCTGAAGCACCACTTTAGCTAATGGGGCCTCCTGCTGTCGCCGCGCCGCCGGATCACGATTTCTGTTCTCATCCTGAAGCAAATTTCTTAACCTGAAGCACTATTTCTGGGTTAGCGGAGTCTGTAACCTGAAGCATCTGTAAGCTGAAGCATCTGTAACCTGAAGCATATGTAACCCGAGGTACCACTGTATTTATACCACATCCATCTGCCTGGGTTGCTCTAGCCACTCTGGGTGGCTTCCAAGACATATAAAAAGGTAATAAAACAGTAAACGTTAAAAAAACTTCCCTATGTTGTTGTTGTTTAGTCGTTTGGTCGTGTACGGCTCTTCGTGACCCCATGGACCAGAGCACGCCAGGCACCTCTGTCCTCTGCTGATTTCTTTTCCTTTGATAAAAAGCCTTCTGTTTCGACCGCCAAACCTCTCAGGGGAGCATTTGCAACCGTTTGGCACCATTTTTGAGTGAATGGCCGAAAGTCAGATTTTTTATGAAATTGTGACCCCGGGGCTTAGGTATTTTTTCAAAAAAATCTTTTTCTGCCGGTTAAGTTGTCGAGGGCTGATTTCTTTTACTGAGATAAAAAGCCTTCTGTTTCGACCGCCAAACCTCTCGGGGGAGCATTTGCAACCGTTTGGCACCATTTTTGAGTGGTGGAATAGTAGTAAAATAGCTTTAAAGTAGTAGTAAAGTAGTAGTAAAATTATATCTTACCGGCCCAGTGGTTTTCCCTACTTTCTTCAGTAGGCACCATGTTTGAATGAATGGCAGAAAGCCAGATTTTTGATGAAATTGTGACCCACCCCGGGGCTTAGAGATTTTTTCAAAAAAATCTTTTTCTGCCGGTTAAGTTGTCGAGGGCTGATTTCTTTTACTGAGATAAAAAGCCTTCTGTTTCGACCGCCAAACCTCTCGGGGGAGCATTTGCAACCGTTTGGCTCCATTTTTGAGTGGTGGAATTGTAGTAAAATAGCTTTAAAGTAGTTGTAAAGTAGTAGTAAAATTATAGTAAAGTAGCAAAGTAGTAGTAAAATTATCGTAAAACAGTAGTGAAGTAGTAGTAAAGCAGTAGTAAAATGGCATTAAAGTAGTAGTAAAATGGTAGTAAAGTAGTAGTAAAGTAGTAGTAAAATGGTAGTCAAGTAGTAGTAAAGCGGTAGTAAAGTAGTAGTAAAGTAGTAGCACCACTTTCGTATCGAGACCACGATTCGTATCGAGAACATTCTATCATTCTATTCTATGTATAACTCCATCCCATCCAACATTTCTCCCATGAACATAGGGACGTCCTAAGGAAAAGCAGGATAACATCAGAAACCAGGACAGCTTCAATAAATCTGGGACTGTCCCGGGAAAATTAGGGACAACTGGAAGGTTTGCAAAAGTGGGGAAGTTAAGATCAAGGAACAAGAGAGAAGTCATGAGTGAAGGACAAGCCAAAGGAGAGGTTGAGGGAGGAGGCTTATTGGTTTGTTCTTGTT
Source organism: Podarcis gaigeae (assembly GCF_964106915.1). Taxonomy (NCBI): domain Eukaryota; kingdom Metazoa; phylum Chordata; class Lepidosauria; order Squamata; family Lacertidae; genus Podarcis; species Podarcis gaigeae. The sequence goes on from NW_028153453.1 coordinate 167,117, forward strand.
CTTGTTTTTATTGTGTATTTTGTGTTTTTTACCTTGCATTTTTAAGTTGTAAACCAACCTTAAATCTACGGATGAAGGGCAGTATATACAATTAATAAAATAGTAACAATACTATTTGTTACTATAGACAAGCATGCCATTGTTCAGGAAGGTCTACTCAATTAATAGGGGTATAAATAGTCAAGTAGTATAAAAGTAATAAAGTAGCAGTAGTAAAGTGGAAGTAAAGTGGTAGTAAAGCAATAGTAAACCAGTAGTGAAGTAGCAGTTAAGTAATGGTAAAACAATAGTAAAGTGGTGGAATAGTAGTAAAATAGCAGTAAAGTAGTAGTAACGCAGTAGTAAAATAGTAGTAAAATGGTAGTAAGGCAGTAGTGAAACAGCAGTAAGATAGTAGTAAAGTAGTAATAAAGCAGTAGTAAAATGGTCCAATAGTAAAGTGGTGGAATAGTAGTAAAACAGCTCTAAAGTACTAGTAAAGTTGTAGTAAAATTGTACTAAAGTAGTAGTAAAATGATAGTAAAGTAGTAGTAAAATAGTAAAAAAACCTAAGGTAGTAGTAAAGTAGTAGTAAAATTGTACTAAAGTAGTAGTAAAGTAGTAGTAAAGTGGTAGTAAAGTAGTAGTAAAATGGTAGTAAAGCTGTAGTAAACTGTAGTAAAGCTGTAGTACAGCTGTAGTAAAGCAGTAGTAAAGCTGTAGTAAAGTAGTAGTAAAGTAGTAGTAAAACTGTAGTAAAGTGGTAGTAAAGTAGTGGCAAAACAGTAGTAAAGCAGTAGTAAGAATGACCTCAGAAGTTTTCGATGTACAAAAAGGCGCCATGTTGGTAGCCTCAATCACAGAGGTTTTTCCAATTGTTTCCATATAAAGTAGTGTGGCGGGGGGAATGGCTTCTCAGTGTTTGTATGTTGATCCCTGTTTACACTATTATGTTAAAAAGTACACCAGAATTTACTGGCGTTGGATATTTTGGGTCCCAAAATGTCTCCGCCAGCAGTGGCTGCATTAATTCCTTTAGTCAGAACTGAGCGATGGGCAACACACTGTCATGAGTCAGTAGCTGTGTGAGGAGCCAGTAGTCAAAATTAGGGATATCAGTTAGATTTTATCTTACCGGCCCAGTGGTTTTTCCTACTTTCTTCAGTAGGCACAATTTTTAAGTGAATGGCCGAAAGTCAGATTTTTGATGAAATTGTGACCCCAGGGCTTAGGGATTTTTTCAAAAGAATCTTTTTCTGCCGGTTAAGTTGTCGAGGGCTGATTTCTTTTATTGAGATAAAAAGCCTTCTGTTTCGACCACCAAACCTCTCGGGGGAGCATTTGCAACCGTTTGGCACCATTTTTGAGTGAATGGCCGAAAGTCAGAACTTTGATGAAATTGTGACCCCGGGGCTTAGGGATTTTTTCAAAAGAATCTTTTTCTGCCGGTTAAGTTGTCGAGGGATGATTTCTTTTCTTGAGATAAAAAGACTTCTGTTTCGACCGCCAACCCTCTCAGGTTTGCAACCGTTTGGCACCATTTTTGAGTGGTGGAATAGTAGTAAAATAGCTTTAAAGTAGCAGTAAAGTAGTAGTAAAATTATAGTAAAGTAGCAAAGTAGTAGTAAAATTATCGTAAAACAGTAGGGAAGTAGTAGTAAAGCAGTAGTAAAATGGCAGTAAAGTAGTAGTAAAATGGTAGTAATGTAGTAGTAAAGTAGTAGTAAAATGGTAGTCAAGTAGTAGTAAAGCGGTAGTAAAGTAGTAGTAAAGCAGTAGTAAAGTAGTAGTAAGAATGACCTCAGAAGTGTTCACTGTACAAAAAGGCGCCATGTTGGTATCCTCAATCACAGAGGTTTTTCCAGTTGTTTCCATATCAAGTAGTGGGGCGGGGGGAAAGGCTTCTCAGTGTTTGTATGTTGATCCCTGTTTACACTATTATGTTAAAAAGTACACCAGAATTTAGTGGCGTTGGATATTTTGGGTCCCAAAATGTCCCCGCCAGCAGTGGCTGCATAAAATCCTTTAGTCAGAACTGAGCGATGGGCAACACACTGTCGTGAGTCAGGAGCTGTGTGAGGAGCCAGTAGTCAAAACTGAGGTGAGGACAAAAGCATACCCTCCAACATTTCTCCGAGGAAAATAGGGGTGCCCTGTTCTGAAACAACAATTTTACTGCAGTGGTACCTCAGGTTAAGTACTTAATTCGTTCCGGAGGTCCGTTCTTAAACTGAAACTGTTCTTAACCTGAAGCACCACTTTAGCTAATGGGGCCTCCTGCTGTCGCCGCGCCGCCGGATCACGATTTCTGTTCTCATCCTGAAGCAAATTTCTTAACCTGAAGCACTATTTCTGGGTTAGCGGAGTCTGTAGCCTGAAGCATCTGTAAGCTGAAGCATCTGTAACCTGAAGCATATGTAACCCGAGGTACCACTGTATTTATACCACATCCATCTGCCTGGGTTGCTCTAGCCACTCTGGGCGGCTTCCAAAACATATAAAAAGGTAATAAAACAGTAAACATTAAAAAAACTTCCCTATGGTGTTGTTGTTTAGTCGTTTAGTCGTGTACGACTCTTCGTGACCCCATGGACCAGAGCACGCCAGGCACCTCTGTCCTCTGCTGATTTCTTTTCCTTTGATAAAAAGCCTTCTGTTTCGACCGCCAAACCTCTCAGGGGAGCATTTGCAACCGTTTGGCACCATTTTTGAGTGAATGGCCGAAAGTCAGATTTTTGATGAAATTGTGACCCGGGGGCTTAGGTATTTTTTCAAAAAAATCTTTTTCTGCCGGTTAAGTTGTCGAGGGCTGATTTCTTTTACTGAGATAAAAAGCCTTCTGTTTCGACCGCCAAACCTCTCGGGGGAGCATTTGCAACCGTTTGGCACCATTTTTGAGTGGTGGAATAGTAGTAAAATAGCTTTAAAGTAGTGGTAAAGTAGTAGTAAAATTATAGTAAAGTAGCAAAGTAGTTAGGGACGCAGGTGGCGCTGTGGGTTAAAGCCTCAGCGCCTAGGACTTGCCGATCGAAAGGTCGGCGGTTCGAATCCCTGCGGCGGGGTGCGCTCCCGCTGCTCGGTCCCAGCGCCTGCCAACCTAGCAGTTCGAAAGCACCTCCGGGTGCAAGTAGATAAATAGGGACCGCTTACCAGCGGGAAGGTAAACGGCGTTTCCGTGTGCAGTTCTGGCTCGCCAGAGCAGCGATGTCACGCTGGCCACGTGACCCGGAAGTGTCTCCGGACAGCGCTGGCCCCTGGCCTCTTAAGTGAGATGGGCGCACAACCCCAGAGTCTATCAAGACTGGCCCGTACGGGCAGGGGTACCTTTACCTTTACCTAGCAAAGTAGTAGTAAAATTATCGTGAAACAGTAGCAAAGTAGTAGTAAAGCAGTAGTAAAATGGCAGTAAAGTAGTAGTAAATGGTAGTAAAGTAGTAGTAAAGTAGTAGTAAAATGGTAGTCAAGTAGTAGTAAAGCGGTAGTAAAGTAGTAGTAAAGTAGTAGTAAAACAGTATTAAAGTAGTAGTATAATGACCTCAGAAGTGTTCACTGTACAAAAAGGCGCCATGTTGGTAGCCTCAATCCATATCAAGTAGTGGGGCGGGGGGAAAGGCTTCTCAGTGTTTGTTTGTTTTTGTTTTGAAAAAATTTTTATTAAGAGTTTTGTTAATACAATAGAGAAAAGACAGAATAAATAGATAATAGACACGGGGGGGGGGGAAGCAAACATAAAATTTAACATCTTGTAGTACCCATCTTTTCTTCATCCTTTGGACTTCCTCAAATCTCCCGCTCTTGCGTTCCACATTTATAAAACTTTAGCCAGCAACTTATCACCTTGTTTCAATTCTTATTATACACATTTCCAATGTTTTGTCCCTAACTTTGAATATTTTTGTCTAGGTCTTAAGACCTAATTTTAACACAATATTTATTCAAAATTTATTTTTCTCATAAAGTTCACTCATTCTCATAATCTTGTCAACTAACTTTATGGGCCCTGTTATTTTCAAATCTCTCATCCTTCTTAACACTCATATAATTTACAATGTTTTTGCAGATAGTCCTTAAATTTCTTCCAATCCTCTTCCACGTCTTGCTCTCCCAGGTCTCGGATTCTGCCAGTCATTTCTGCAGGTTCCATACAGTCCATCAGTTGCATCTGCCATTCTTCCAGCGTGGGCAAATCTAGAGTTTTCCAATACTTAGCGACAAGTATCCTTGCTGCTGTTGTTGCATACATAAATAATGTTCGATCATTCTTTAACACCCTCTGGTCAACAATGCCCAAAAGAAGGCCTCTGGTTTCTTGGGAAAGGTATACCTAAATACCTTTTTCAGCTCATTATATCTCATTTCCCAGAAGGCCTTAACCTTAGGGCAGGTCCACCAGAGGTGAAAGAACGTTCCTTCAGTTTCCTTACATTTCCAACACTTATTGTCTGACAGGTGATATATTTTTGCTAGCTTGACTGGGGTCAGGTACCACCTGTATATCATTTTCATAATATTTTCTTTCAAGGCATTACATGCCGTAAACTTCATACCGGTGGTCCATAACTTTTCCCAGTCAGCAAACATAATATTATACCCAATGTCCTGTGCCCACTTTATCATAGCTGATTTAACCGTTTCATCCTGTGTGTTCCACCTCAGCAGCAAGTTATACATTCTTGAAAGTAATTTAGTCTTAGGTTCTAACAGTTCTGTTTCCAATTTCGATTTTTACACCTGGAATCCTAACTTTTTATCCAGTTTAAAAACCTCTTTAATCTGAGCATAGTGTAGCCAATCTCGCACTTTATCTTTTAGTCTCTCCAAACTCTGCAATCTCCAGTTGTCTCCATCTCTTTCTAATATTTCCCAATACTTTGGCCATTTGACCTCCATATTGGGTCTTTTCACTGCTTTCGCTTCCATAGGTGATAACCACCTCGGGGTCTTATTTTCTAATATGTCCTAATATTTTGTCCAGACATTGAACACTGCTTTCCTGACAATATGGTTCTTGAAGTTCTTATGGATCTTAACCTTGTCATACCACAAATATGCATGCCAACCAAAAGCATTATTAAATCCTTCCAAATCTAAGACATCAGCGTTTGCAAGAAGCAGCCAATCTTTCAGCCAGCAGAAAGCTGCTGATTCATAGTACAACCTTAAGTCTGGCAGGGCAAACCCCCCTCTTTCTTTAGCGTCAGTTAGTATTTTAAACTTAATTCTGGGCTTTTTGCCCTGCCAGACAAATTTAGAGATATCTCTTTGCCACCTGCCGAAACACTGAATTTTGTCCACAATCTGTAAAGACTGAAAAAGAAACAGCATCCTTGGCAATGCATTCATTTTTATAGCAGCAATTCGACCCAACAAGGAAAGTTTCAATCTTGACCAACATTCTAAGTCCCTCTTAATTTCTAGCCAACACTTTTCATAATTATCCTTAAATAGACTCAGATTTTTTGCTGTTATGTTCACCCCTAGGTATTTAACTTTTTTCACCACATTTAACTCTGTCTCTTTCTGAAACCTCTCTGACTCTGAAGTTGTCAAGTTTTTTTCCAGTACCTTAGTTTTTTGTTTGTTTAATTTAAATCCCGCCACCCAACCAAACTCTTGAATCACTTGTAATGCCCTTTTCGTACTGGACTCTGGCTCCTGTAGGGTCAAAACTAGGTCATCTGCAAAAGCTTTAAGTTTGTACTGTTTCGCTCCGACCTGAATTCCTTCCACCAACCGGTCCCCTCGAATCATATTTAGGAGCACCTCCAGGACCGAAATAAATAGGAGAGGGGAAATAGGGCAACCTTGTTGTGTTCCTTTGTCAATTTTAAACTCTTCTGTCACCACATTGTTAACTATCAATTTAGCCTTTTGATCTGAATAGATTGCATCAATCCCATTTTCAAATCACCGTCCCCCTCCCATCCCTTCCAGGTTTGTATGTTGATCCCTGTTTACACTATTATGTTAAAAAGTACACCAGAATTTAGTGGCGTTGGATATTTTGGGTCCCAAAATGTCCCCGCCAGCAGTGGCTGCATAAAATCCTTTAGTCAGATGTCCATGGTGATGTCCATGTGTAGAGTCGTCTCTTGTGTTGTTGGAAAAGCGTGTTTATGATGACCAGCTTGTTCTCTTGACAGAACTCTATTAGCCTTTGCCCTGCTTCGTTTTGATCTCCAAGGCTAAACTTGCCAGTTGTTCCTTTTATCTCTTGCCTCCCTACTTTAGCATTCCAATCCCCTATAATGAGAAGAACATCCTTCTTTGGTGTCACTTCTATAAGGTGTTGTTAGTCTTCATAGAATTGGTCAATTTCAGTTTCTTCAGCACCAGTAGTTGGTGCATAAACTTGGATTACTGTGATGTTAAAAGGTCTGCCTTGGATTCGTATCGAGATCATTCCATCATTCTATTCTATGTATAACTCCATCCCATCCAACATTTCTCCCATGAACATAGGGACGTCCTAAGGAAAAGCAGGATAACATCAGAAACCAGGACAGCTTCAATAAATCTGGGACTGTCCTGGAAAAATTAGGGACAACTGGAAGGTTTGCAAAACTGGGGAAGTTAAGATCAGGGAACAAGAGAGAAGTCATGAGTGAAGGACAAGCCAAAGGAGAGGTTGAGGGAGGAGGCTTATTGGTTTGTTCTTGTTCTTGTTTTTATTGTGTATTTTGTGTTTTTTACCTTGCATTTTTAAGTTGTAAACCAACCTTAAATCTACGGATGAAGGGCAGTATATACAATTAATAAAATAGTAACAAAACTATTTGTTACTATAGACAAGCATGCCATTGTTCAGGAAGGTCTACTCAATTAATAGGGGTATAAATAGTAAAGTAGTATAAAAGTAATAAAGTAGCAGTAGTAAAGTGGAAGTAAAGTGGTAGTAAAGCAATAGTAAACCAGTAGTGAAGTAGCAGTTAAGTAATGGTAAAACAATAGTAAAGTGGTGGAATAGTAGTAAAATAGCAGTAAAGTAGTAGTAACGCAGTAATAAAATAGTAGTAAAATGGTAGTAAGGCAGTAGTGAAACAGCAGTAAGATAGTAGTAAAGTAGTAGTAAAGCGGTAGTAAAATGGTCCAATAGTAAAGTGGTGGAATAATAGTAAAATAGCTCTAAAGTAGTAGTAAAATTGTAGTAAAATTGTACTAAAGTAGTAGTAAAATGATAGTAAAGTAGTAGTAAAATAGTAAAAAAAAACCTAAAGTAGTAGTAAAGTAGTAGTAAAATTGTACTAAAGTAGTAGTAAAGTAGTAGTAAAGTGGTAGTAAAGTAGTAGTAAAATGGTAGTAAAGTAGTAGTAAAGCTGTAGTAAAGTAGTAGTAAAGTAGTAGTAAAGCTGTAGTAAAGTAGTAGTAAAGTGGTAGTAAAGCTGTAGTAAAGTAATAGTAAAGTGGTAGTAAAGTAGTAGTAAAACAGTAGTAAAGTGGTAGTAAAGTAGTCGTAAAACAGTAGTAAAGCAGTAGTAAGAATGACCTCAGAAGTGTGCGATGTACAAAAAGGCGCCATGTTGGTAGCCTCAATCACAGAGGTTTTTCCAATTGTAAAGTAGTAGTAAAGCTGTAGACAAGCATGTCATTGTTCAGGAAGGTCTTCTCAATTAATAGGGGTATAAATAGTCAAGTAGTATAAAAGTAATAAAGTAGTAAAGTGGAAGTAAAGTGGTAGTAAAGCAATAGTAAACCAGTAGTGAAGTAGCAGTAAAGTAATGGTAAAACAATGGTTTTACAAGTGGTAAAACAATAGTAAAGTGGTGGAATAGTAAAATTGTACTAAAGTAGTAGTAAAATGATAGTAAAGTAGTAGTAAAATAGTAAAAAAAACCTAAAGTAGTAGTAAAGTAGTAGTAAAGTGGTAGTAAAGTAGTAGTAAAGCTGTAGTAAAGCAGTAGTAAAGTAGTAGTAAAGTAGTAGTAAAGTGGTAGTAAAGCTGTAGTAAAGTAGTAGTAAAGCTGTAGTAAAGTAGTAGTAAAGTAGTAGTAAAGCTGTAGTAAAGTGGTAGTAAAGTAGTAGTAAAGTGGTAGTAAAGTGGTAGTAAAGTAGTAGTAAAGCTGTAGTAAAGTAGTAGTAAAGTGGTAGTAAAGTAGTAGTAAAGTAGTAGTAAAACAGTAGTAAAGTGGTAGTAAAGTAGTCGTAAAACAGTAGTAAAGCAGTAGTAAGAATGACCTCAGAAGTGTGCGATGTACAAAAAGGCGCCATGTTGGTAGCCTCAATCACAGAGGTTTTTCCAATTGTTTCCTTATAAAGTAGGGGGGCGGGGGGAATGGCTTCTCAGTGTTTGTATGTTGATCTCCAGGGAGTCTTCTCTTCTCATGAGGTGGCCAAAGTACAGGAGCCTCAGCTTCACGATCTGTCCTTCCAGTGAGCACTCAGGGCTGATTTCTTTAAGAATGGATGCGTTTGATCTTCTTGCAGTCCATGGGACTCTCAAGAGTCTCCTCCAGCACCATAATTCAAAAGCATCAATTCTTCGGCGATCAGCCTTCTTTATGGTCCAGCTCTCACTACATCACTACTGGGAAAACCATGCCTTTAACTATACGGACCTTTGTTGGCAAGGTGACGTCTCTACTTCTCAAGATGCTCTCTAGGCCTGTCATTGCCCTTCTCCCAAGAAGCAGGCGTCTTTTAATTTCGTGGCTGCTGTCACCATCTGCAGTGATCATGGAGAACAAGAAAGTAAAATCTCTCACTGCCTCCATTCCTTCCCATTCTATTTGCCAGGAGGTGATGGGACCAGTGGCCATGATCTTCGGTTTTTTGATGTTGAGCTTCAGACCATATTTTGCGCTCTCCTCTTTCACCCTCATTAAAAGGTTCTTTAATTCCTCCTCACTTTCTGCCATCAAGGTTGTGTCATCTGCATATATGAGGTTGTTGCTATTTCTTCCGGCAATCTTAATTCCAGCTTGGGATTCATCCAGCCCAGCCTTTCACATGATGCATTCTGCATGTAAATTAAATAAGCAGGGAGACAAAATACAGCCTTGTCGTATTCCTTTTCCAATTTTGAACCCATCAGTTGTTCCATATCCAGTTCTAACTGTAGCTTCTTGTCCCACATAGAGATTTCTCAGGAGACAGATGAGGTGATCAGGCACTCCCATTTCTTTAAGAACTTGCCGTAGTTTGCTGTGGTCGACACAGTCAAAGGCTTTTGCATAGTCAATGAAGCAGAAGTAGATGTCTTTCTGGAACTCTCTAGCTTTCTCCATAATCCAGCGCATGTTTGCTATTTGGTCTCTGGTTCCTCTGCCTCTTCTAAATCCAGCTTGCACTTCTGGGAGTTCTCGATCCACATACTGCTGAGCCTTCCTTGTAGAATTTTAAGCATAACCTTGCTAGCGTGTGAAATGAGTGCAATTGTGCGGTAGTTGGAGCATTCTTTGGCACTGCCCTTCTTTGGGATTGGGATGTTGACTGATCTTCTCCAATCCTCTGGCGACTGCAGTGCTTTCTAAGGCCCATTTGACTTCACTTTCTAGGATGTCTGGCTCAAGGTCAGCAACCACACTACCTGGGGTGTACGGGACATCCATATCTTTCTGGTATAATTCCTCTGTGTATTCTTGCCACCTCTTCTTGATGTCTTCTGCTTCTGTTAGGTCCTTTCCACTTTTGTCCTTTATTATGGTAATCTTTGTATGAAATGTTCCTTTCATATCTCCAATCTTCTTGAACAGATCTCTGGTTCTTCCCATTCTGTTGTTTTCCTCTATTGTTTGCATTGCTCGTTTAAGAAGGCCTTCTTGTCTCTCCTTGCTATTCTTTGGAAATCTGCATTCAATTTCCTGTATCTTTCACTATCTCCCTCGCATTTTGCTTGCCTTCTCTCCTCCGCTATTTGTAAGGCCTCGTTGGACAGCCACTTTGCTTTCTTGCATTTCCTTTTCATTGGGATGGTTTTCGTTGTTGCCTCCTGTACAATGTTACGAGCCTCCATCCATAGTTCTTCAGGCACTGTGTCCACCAAATCTAAATCCTTAAACCTGTTCGTCACTTCCACTGTGTATTCATAAGGGATTTGACTTAGATTATATCTTACCGGCCCAGTGGTTTTCCCTACTTGCTTCAGTTTAAGTTTGAATTTTGCTATAAGAAGCTGATGATCTGAGCCACAGTCAGCTCCAGGTCTTGTTTTTCCTGACTGTATAGAGCCTCTCCATCTTTGGCTGCAGAGAATATAATCAATCTGATTTCGATGCTGCCCATCTGGTGATGTCCATGTGTAGAGTCGTCTCTTGTGTTGTTGGAAAAGCGTGTTTGTGATGACCAGCTTGCTCTCTTGACAGAACTCTATTAGCCTTTGCCCTGCTTCGTTTTGATCTCCAAGGCCAAACTTGCCAGTTGTTCCTTTTATCTCTTGCCTCCCTACTTTAGCATTCCAATCCCCTATAATGAGAAGAACATCCTTCTTTGGTGTCACTTCTATAAGGTGTTGTTAGTCTTCATAGAATTGGTCAATTTCAGTTTCTTCAGCACCAGTAGTTGCTGCATAAACTTGGATTACTGTGATGTTAAAAGGTCTGCCTTGGATTTGTATCAAGATCATTCTATCATTCTATTCTATGTATAACTCCATCCCATCCAACATTTCTCCCATGAACATAGGGACGTCCTAAGGAAAAGCAGGATAACATCAGAAACCAGGACAGCTTCAATAAATCTGGGACTGTCCCGGGAAAATTAGGGGCAACTGGAAGGTTTGCAAAAGTGGGGAAGTTAAGATCAAGGAACAAGAGAGAAGTCCTGAGTGAAGGACAAGCCTAAGGAGAGGTTGAGGGAGGAGGCTTATTGGTTTGTTCTTGTTCTTGTTTTTATTGTGTATTTTGTGTTTTTTACCTTGCATTTTTAAGTTGTAAACCAACCTTAAATCTACGGATGAAGGGCAGTATATACAATTAATAAAATAGTAACAATATTATTTGTTACTATAGACAAGCATGCCATTGTTCAGTAAGGTCTACTCTATTAATAGGGGTATAAATAGTAAAGTAGTATAAAAGTAACAAAGTAGCAGTAGTAAAGTGGAAGTAAAGTGGTAGTAAAGCAATAGTAAACCAGTAGTGAAGTAGCAGTTAAGTAATGGTAAAACAATAGTAAAGTGGTGGAATAGTAGTAAAATAGCAGTAAAGTAGTAGTAACGCAGTAGTAAAATAGTAGTAAAATGGTAGTAAGGCAGTAGTGAAACAACAGTAAGATAGTAGTAAAGTAGTAGTAAAGCGGTAGTAAAATGGTCCAATAGTAAAGTGGTGGAATAATAGTAAAATAGCTCTAAAGTAGTAGTAAAGTTGTAGTAAAATTGTACTAAAGTAGTAGTAAAATGATAGTAAAGTAGTAGTAAAACAGTAAAATAGCTCTAAAGTAGTAATAAAGTAGTAGTAAAATGGTAGTAAAGTAGTAGTAAAGTAGTAGTAAAGTAGTAGTAAAGCTGTAGTAAAGCAGTAGTAAAGCTGTAGTAAAACAGTAGTAAAGTAGTAGTAAAACAGTAGTAAAGCAGTAGTAAAACAGTAGTAAAGCAGTAGTAAGAATTACCTCAGAAGTGTTCGATACTTTGGCCAATTGGCCTCCATATTGAGTCTCTTCCGGGCCTTAGCCTCCAGAGGTGAAAGCCACCTTGGGGTTTTGTTTTCCAACAAGTCTTTGTATTTTGTCCAGACATTAAATACAGCTTTCCTGACAATATGGTTCTTAAAGGCCTTATTGGTCTTAACTTTGTCATACCATAGATATGCATGCCAACCAAATGCATTGTTGAAACCTTCCAGATCCAACACATCCGTGTCTTCAAGAAGTAGCCAGTCCTTGAGCCAGCAGAAAGCTGCTGCTTCATAGTACAACTTTAAGTCCGGCAGGGCAAAGCCACCTCTTTCTTTCGCATCAGTTAGTATCTTAAACTTAATTCTAGGCTTTTTGCCCTGCCAGACAAATTTAGAAATATCTCTCTGCCACTTCCTGAAGCACTCCGTCTTATCCACAATTTGTAATGTTTGAAACAAAAACAACATCTTTGACAATACATTCATCTTAATAGCGGCAATTCGGCCTAGCAAAGAAAGTTTCAATTTTGTCCAACAGTCCAAGTCTCTCTTAATTTCAGACCAGCATTTTTCATAATTATCCTTAAATAGACTCAGATTTTTTGCTGTTATATTTACCCCTAGGTACTAAACTTTTTTCACCAATGTTAGTTCTGTTTCTTTCTGAAACCGTTCTGACTCTATGTCTGTCAAATTTTTCCCTAATACTTTAGTTTTCTGTTTATTTAATTTAAATCCCGCCACCCGACCAAAGTCTTGAATCAATTCCAAAACTCTTTTTGTACTAGATTCTGGCTCCTGCAGGGTCAAAACTAGGTCATCTGCAAAAGCTTTAAGTTTATATTGTTTCGCTCCGACCTGAATCCCTTGCACCAACCGGTCCCCTCTGATAAGATTCAGGAGCACCTCCAGGACTGTAATAAACAATAGCGGGGAAATTGGGCAGCCTTGTCGTGTTCCTTTTTCAATTTTAAACCCTTCCGTAACCACATTGTTGACTATCAGTTTTGCCTTTTGTTCTGAGTATATCGCATCAATCCCGTTTTCAAAACCCCTCCCCACTCCCATTTCTTTTAAATTTCCCTTCATAAATTTCCAAGAGATATTGTCAAAGGCCTTCTCCGCATCTATAAAAACTAACACTGCTTTGGTATTAATTTCTGTTTGCAACAGCTCCAAAATGTCAATAATATTCCTTGTATTAGCAAACATGTGTCTGCCTGGGAGAAAGCCTGCTTAGTCCTTGTGTATTACTTCACTTAAAACTCTTTTAAGTCTGTTTGCCAAAACATCAGCAAATATTTTGTAATCCACATTTAGAAGGGAGATGGGACGGTAGTTCTTAAGCTGTGTCTTTTCAGTTTCTGATTTTGGTATCAATGTGATAAAGGCTTCTTTCCACGATTCCGGCGCCTTCTTCCCCTCCATAATCTCATTGCTGACCTCCATCAGTGGTTGTATCAGATAGTCATTTAATGTCTTATAATACTTGGAGGTCAAACCATCTGGCCCTGGAGATTTGCCCAGTTTCATGTTCTGAATGGCAAGTTCAATCTCTTGTCGAGTTATTTTGCTATTCAGGAGTGTTCTATTTTCCTGTGACAGTTTTTTGAGCCCATTTTTTTCCAAGAATTGTTTAATTTCAATCTCATTTTGCGGCCCTTGAGTGTATAGTTTTTTGAAATATTTCTGGAAACACTTTCTAATTTCCACGGGGTTCTGGATATTTCTTCCTTCAATTTCCAAATTTGTTACTGTATTCAACTTTTGCCTCTTTTTCAACTGCCAAGCCAGCAGTTTCCCACATTTGTTTGCCGATTCAAACGTTTTTTGTCTCATCAACTTAATCTTCCATTCAATTTTCTGATTTATCAATTTAAAATATTGTGCCTGGTGGAGTTTAATTTCTCTCAAGATCGGCTGCGATTTTGAATTTGCTCTTAATTTCTTCTCTAGTTCTTTGATTTTCTCCAAAATCCTGTCTTTCTTTTCATTCTGTGTTCTTTTCTTTATAGAATTCTGTTGTATCAAGAACCCTCTCATGACCGCTTTACTTGCATCCCAGATTGTTCTTTTTTCCACCGTCGTATTCAAATTTATTTCAAAGTAGTCCTTTATAACTTTTTGGGCCTTCTTAATGATCTCTTGATCTCTGAACAAGTTGTCATTCATCTTCCATCTAAAGGAACCGGTTGGTACTAGTATCATGTCCATTTTCAAAGCATTATGGTCGGAGCAGGTCTTTGGGCAGATTTCCACTTTTCTCACCTTAGGTGCCAGACCTCTAGAAATCCATATTTGGTCGATTCTTGTCCATGTCAGCTGGGCTTCAGAAAAGAATGTTCCTTCTTTTCCCAAGGGGTTCTTTGTTCTCCATATATCAATCCAGTCCATATTATCTGTCATTTCAAAAAAGGTCTTTGGTAGTCTGCCGTCTTTGGTAACATTTTGTCTTTGTGACTTATCCATATTGGTCGATACGATCCCATTCATATCTCCCACCATAATGATGTTATCAAAGTCCAGATATTCCAACATAATCCCTTGCAACTTCTTGTAAAATTCTGATTTCCCTTCATTTGGAGCATAGATTCCTAATATCAAAATTTTCTCTCCTTGATGCTGTATTTCAATTGCCAAAATTCTTCCATGGTCGTCCTTAAATAAAAATTTAGGTGAAAGGCTCTCTTTTGCATATATCACCACTCCTCTCTTCTTAACTTTGTCCGAAGATATAAATTCCTGGCCAAGCCTTTTATTTATTAATACTTTTCTGTGGAGCCTAGTCACATGTGTTTCTTGTAAACAGATAATGTCCAATTGTTCCTTCTTTAATATGTGAAAGATTTTCCTCCTTTTTTCCGGGCTGTTGCAGCCATTAATATTCCAGCTCAAAAGTTGCAGGGACATCCTGGATAAATCTGGTTATTTTCCTTGGGATGGTGTTTGGTTCTGTGGGTCTTTAGAGTCCACAGGTGTAGGTACCTCTGGTGGTTCGGGCCCTGGGGGTAGTTCAAGTCCTTTATGAAGGTCTTCTCCGTGGGCAATCAGAAATTTATCTCTATCTTCCAAAGTTCTAATTTTAATCTTCCTTCCTCTGAAGGTAAAGGACAAGCCTTGTGGGAAATCCCACCTAAAGATGATTGAGTTGCCTCTCAACAATTTTACAAGTTCCAAATATTCAGATCTAAGATCCAACAGCTGTTTAGGAATGTCCTTGTAAATTTCAGTTCTTCTGTCCAAAATGTCCAGAGACTTCCCGTAGTGAAGGCCTAAAATCTTGTCCCTCTCCTCCTTTGATCTCAATGTTATCAAACAGTCTCTGGGCTTCTCTTTCTTTATAAGTCTTCCAAGTCTAAAAGCTGACACAATTTTAAAGTCTTTTTCCTCTAAATTCCAAAACTTGGAAAATTCTCTGGTCAGGAACTCAGCTAGGTTGCCTTCTTCCACTTCTGGTATTGCCCTTATCCTTAAGTT